>NW_007726340.1:140445-156407 GCF_000696425.1 Galeopterus variegatus | reverse complement strand
GAAAGACAGGAACTTCAGGTAGATGTGGGGGAATCCAGAGCAGAGGAGACCAGACCCCAGGGTTCCCAGTTCAACACAGGATGAGAACAATAGAGGAGAAATGTCTGCAAGGCATGGGACACTGAGACAGTCAGCTTATGAAGGCCTGGGGGTCCTAGATGGTTATGGCAGGATGCACCATGATTTGGGGGCACTAAAAAGTAACTGAAATGACATCATTGCTACCCCCAGGTGGGACAGAGGGCTAGGCTTGACCAGATTCCAGTGTCCACATACTCCCCACCCAGCATTCCTGTGCCCAGGGTGTGCCTCCTCCTGCCCAGGACCCATAAGCCTCTTAAGGGAATGTTGGCCTGGTGGTTGAAGGCCCAGACTGTGGAGCCAGAGAGGCCTATGTTCACATTCCACTTCTGTTTGCTGATTAGCTGTGTGGCCTTGGGCAAGTTGCTTGCCTTCTCTAAGCCTCTGCTTCCTTCTTTGTTAACTGAAAGCACTGACAGAGGCTTTAGGGCAAGTGCTTTCTTTTTTTTTTTTTCCTTTTTGTCTTTTTTCGTGACTGGCAACGGATTGCAACCCTCAGTGTCGCGCCCGTACCGGACCGGGACCGGCAACGGGATCGCAACCCTCGGTGTTGCGCCCGCACTTCACTCAGCCAGTGAGCGGCCGGTCTGTATGTGGGATCCGAACCCTCGGCGGGAGCGCCACCACGCTCTCAAGCGGCGCACTGTAGCAGTGTGCCACCGGGCCGGCCTGTAGGGCAAGTGCTTTCTAAGTAGTCATTGTTATGTCTAGAATAGGATGCCAATGGATGTCTGGGATGGACACACATTTAAAAGCGAGTTTTTTTTTAAAGATGACCGGTAAGGTGATCTTAACCCTTGACTTGGTGTTGTCAGCACCATGCTCTCCCGAGTAAGCCACGGGCTGGCCCTAAAAGCGAATTTTACCAAGTTTTTACTATGTGCCAGTCACTGTACATATACTAATCCATTTAATCCTCAAAACACCCCAATGAGGTGGGTACTATTATCATCATTGTATACATGGGGAAACTGACTCCCAGAGAGGAGAAATGACTTGCCCAAGGTCACACATTCAGCATGTGGCCGATTGAAGATGCAAACCCAGAGGGCCAGCCCGTGGCTCACTTGGGAGAGTGTGGTGCTGATAACACCAAGGCCACGGGTTCAGATCCCTACATAGGGATGGCTGGTTTGCTCACTTGGGAGAGCGTGGTGCTATCAACACCAAGTCAAGGGTTAAGATCGCCTTACTGGTCATCTTTAAAAAAAAAAAAAGATTCAAACCCAGGCAGCCTGGCTCTGGAATCCACGCTGTTCCTCACAGACACTCAGAGAGGGGAGGGCCCTGGCTCAAGAGCACACAGTCAGGCAAGAACACATGGAAGCTTCCTATGTGGTATCTTGGATGGGAAGGTCTCAACCTAGAGAGGAGATGATTCACATTTTTGCCTGAATGAGCGGAGGTGGCTCCATAGGGTAAGTCTCTAGGAGGACTGATTATGGGGGTAGTGAGCTCCTGGTTAAGGAGGTGTGTGAACAGAGTCTGATGCCACCCTATGGGGGGGCAGTTTAGAGGTTAGAGGGTACTGGGCTTCTGAAGAGTCTGAGCCCTCATAGTCAAACTGCCCATCATGCAGGTAAGGGGGTCCTCACCAGATGTTCACATAATATGGCTTAGGCAGGACTGTGGCTAGAGCCCAGGCTACCTAACCTTGGCCTTGCCCACTGGCCACTTTCTCACTGCCTGCAGCTGCCTTCCTATCACCACCACCTGCACCCCATTAGGCTGAGCCAGGAAAGGGTAGGAGACAAATTTACTGTAGGCTTCCTACCTGCCCCATTTTCCCCTTGTCCATGCTGCTGCTGCTTTTTGGGAGGGAGGATGGCCAGGCAAGGAACTTGGGGACAGTGGCCAGGGTCCCAGGTTTTGGGCTTTTCCACTGCACAGGCCCTACTGGTCTGGCCTTGCAAGTTACAACAACCCCCACTTTCCAACAGAGACTGATGGACCTTCAGTTTACAGATGGGGAAACTGAGGCCCATACTGGAGGCAATCCCCCTGCTTAACAAAGATGACTTCATTTCACCCTCATGACAACCATATGAAGTGGTTCCTAATGCTCTCCCCCTTTTACAGACCAGAAGACAGGTTCAGAGTGGGGAAGTAACTTGCCCAGCGTCACACAGCTTGTCATGACGTCAAGACTCAAACCCGTGTTTGTCACATTCCTGAGTACCATGCTTTTGGCTTGGCAAGCTGGGGGGTGGCGAGCACTAGCCGCGAGCAAAATGGACAGGAAGGTGAGGCTGAAGGCAGCCGCTGAGGCCAGGTCATGACGATGCATTTCATTTCGGTGGAAATTTGGGAAAGCTTCTAGACGGAGGAGAGCTGAGCCTCGAAAAAAATCAAAATGAAGATGGGGGTAGGGAACTGGCGCTCCAGAGTGCAGAAACAGCCCGGGCAAAGACCAGGGGTGGCACAGGGCATGTCTGTAGACCTGGCAGAACAAGGGCGAGGCTGGAGCTCAGTGGACGCGGAGTGGAGAAGAGGCAAGGCCGGAAGGATCTCAACCCTTGACTTGTCAGCACCACGCTCTCCCAAATGAGCCAACTGGCCATCCCTATATGGGATCCGAACCCTTGACTTGGTGTTGTCAGCACCACGCTCTCCCAAATGAGCCAACTGGCCATCCCTATATGGGATCAGAACCCTTGACTTGGTGTTGTCAGCACCCCGCTCTCCCAAGTGAGCCACGGGTCAGCCCTCCGGAAGGGTCTTGAACAGGGGAGAGCGGTGGAACTCTATCCTGGGAAGCCATGGGAGGTTGTGGGGCAGAAACCCGTTTGTTGGAGCCGCCCAGCGCATCACGCACGGCCACGCCCTTGCTCCCGCCGGCCCCACCGCTTCAAAACTTTTGAATTGTCTCTCATCATTGTCTATAGGCGCCTTATGCCCGAGCCTATTCGTCTCAAGTTATTTTCCGTCGCTCCTGGTAAAGATGCTCCCACACCCACAGCCAACCTCCAGGCCGAGCGACGCCAACCCCCGGCGCGCCCCCGCGGCTGCGCACGCTCCCGCCTACACCGGGACGTGACTCGCCCAACGTCCGCTCCGGGCAGCAGCGGCGGCGCCTGGCAGGGAGGTGCCCCGACAATGCGCGTCCAGCTTCAGCGGCCGTCGCCGTCTGGGTTTAGAGCCGGGGCTCGGTGCTCTCGGTCCCACAGTGTGAGAAGTTTCCGTTGGTTTCAGGAGTTTCCTCAGAGGTCCCGAGGTGTTTCCTCCGATTGGGTATCCATTCAGGCACTTATTTAGCCACCCATTCACCCTTTAGGGGTCCTCGCTGCCTCTACGCCGCTAATTAAGTGACGGAAGCAGTAGTCAAGGAGACTGCCCGATTGACACACATGATTACCAACCGACTTCCGGAAACTCCGGTCTGATCCCACCCGGCGCCTGACCAGCCGCCCAATTAAAGAAGTGGAAGGGCCAAAGGGGGCGGTAACGGGGCGGCCTGGGTTGTGGCGGTTCCCCGGTGATTGCGCGCTGAGGGACTGAGGTGTCGATGGACGTTCGGACGATGCCGTGACGCGGCCGAGCGACAGTGTTGATAGCGTGAGCGCACCCCTGAGGAGGAAGCCCTTCCGTCCCGGAGGCGGCGCGGCGTGGAGGCAGGTTGCTATTTGAGAGAGCTCCCTTGAAGCTCTTCAGTGAGTGGGGGAGGGGCGGCAGACGACGGGCGTCCGCGTCTGCGCTTGCGCTGGTCCCTCTGCCGACCCGGTCCTCACGCACGCGCATGCCCGGAGCTCGTGAGCCGCGGTGTCCGGCAGCACTGCGCGTGCGCGGTGAGGGGCCTACTGAGGAGCAGCGCTGGCCGACGTCGGGCGGGCGGCCCGTGACGTCGTGAGGAGCGCTTTAAAGTGCGGGCCGGGCCGGGCGTCCGAGGGTCTGGTGGGGAGTCGGGCGGATCCTCTGCAGCAGCCCTCCGCGGCATGAGGCGCTGCTGGCGCCCTTGCCCCGCGAGACGTGGAGAAAGTGGAGGAGGAGGAAGCCCCGTTGTCGCCACCGCCGCATGACCCGCCGTCCCTGAGCCCCGACCCCGCGCCCTGCTTCTCGAAGCCCCCCGCCGGGTCCTGCCGCCACGGATGGGGACCGGGCGGTGAGGACCTTCTAACCTCCGGGAGCCCCGGGGCACGTCTCCCGAGAGCCATGCCCGCCCGCCCCGGAGGACCCTAGAGCAGCGTCGCGGGGGCCATGGCTGCCGCCAGCGGCTATACGGACCTGCGTGAAAAGCTCAAGTCCATGACGTCCCGGGATAACTATAAGGCGGGTAGTCGGGAGGCAGCCGCCGCCGCCGCCGCTGCTGTGGCCGCCGCCGCCGCGGCCGCGGCCGCCGCCGAGCCTTACCCCTTGTCCGGGGCCAAGCGCAAGTACCAGGAAGACTCGGACCCGGAGCGCAGCGACTATGAGGAGCAGCAGCTGCAGAAGGAGGAGGAGGCGCGTAAGGTGAAGAGCGGCATCCGTCAGATGCGCCTCTTCAGCCAGGACGAGTGCTCTAAGATCGAGGCCCGCATCGACGAGGTGGTGTCCCGCGCCGAGAAGGGCCTGTACAACGAGCACACGGTGGACCGGGCCCCGCTGCGCAACAAGTACTTTTTCGGCGAGGGCTACACTTACGGCGCCCAGCTGCAGAAGCGCGGGCCCGGCCAGGAGCGCCTTTACCCTCCGGGCGACGTGGACGAGATCCCCGAGTGGGTGCACCAGTTGGTGATCCAGAAGCTCGTGGAACACCGCGTCATCCCCGAGGGCTTCGTTAACAGCGCCGTCATCAACGACTATCAGCCCGGCGGCTGCATCGTGTCTCACGTGGACCCCATCCACATCTTCGAGCGCCCCATCGTGTCCGTGTCCTTCTTTAGCGACTCCGCGCTCTGCTTCGGCTGCAAGTTCCAGTTCAAGCCTATCCGAGTGTCGGAACCTGTGCTTTCCCTGCCGGTGCGCAGGGGGAGCGTGACTGTGCTCAGGTAACTCACCTGGGAAGAGGGGGTGGCCTTGCACCCTGCTGCCTTAGCTATCCATTCTAGCCCAGGAGGCAGCAGCCATTAGGAGCCCGTGCTTTTTTTACAGTTCTGACTCATTCTTTTGTTTGTAGGTTGTGGGAACAAGGTAAGGGGCCTGAGTCTAAAACACGTGTAGCAAGAAAACGGGTCAGGAACCTATGTGGAATTCTGTATGCGAAAGCAGGTTTGACGCAATCACGGGTTTTACTGAGAATTAACCTAAAGGCGTCTTTCCAGAAGGCTGAGATGTTAGGGATCTGTTTCCCTTTGCGATTTTAAGCAAGTCACTTTTAAATTCTGGGCTTCCCATTTCTAAATCCATGCTTTTAAAAAGAAATGTTTCACTTACTGTTTAAAAGTCTTTATTGCTTTGCCATTCTTAGATTCTTTAACAGAGAAAATACTCACGGGCAAAGGCTCCTGAGAGTATTTAATTGATACCTGTTCTCCGTTCCCAGGAGGGAGAATGACTTACCTGGAGTTGAACAGATTAGTGTTTGGGTCAGGAGTAGAGTGCAACACACTCTTAAAATTCTCCCTTTTTGCTGCAGAAGAACCCAGCCATTCTTTGTAATGACGTGTTACTTCTTATCAGGACCAAATAAAACAAAATACAGCTGGTCTCTTGACCTGGTATTTGGCCTTGTACTTAGGTGAGCAGCAGGACCTAGGCTCCTGGCCTATTTTGAGTCCCAGATCCTGCTGAGAATTAGCTCAGTGCCCTTGCCCCAAGAGAAGATTGCTTTCTGGAACATCTTTGCTGTTTATATGAAGTGAAGATTTATTTGGAAGCTCCTTTCTTCCAGTCGTGAAAAAGGTGAACCTGGTAACTCAGAAATACCCAAAACCTCTTAGGAGATCTAGACTGCAGCTGTTTAGAGCAGCTTCCTTGACCACCACAAGTACAGGATCAGGACACACTGGGGTTTTGTTATGAGCAGCTTAACCTCTGAAGTGAATGAATGGGGCTTCTGAAGTGAGTCATGGGGAGAAGCAGGGTCCCTGGAGCCCTCTTAATGTCATGAGGGCAGGTCATCTATCTCATCTGAGTTGAACAGCTGAGGCTGCTTCCATGTTGGGGATGGCACCAGAGCTTTGTGTCCAAGGCCTCCTTATGGGAAAGTCTAGGAAGTCAGTGGCAGCGGAAGCCTTACTTAGGCTCACTTATGCCTCTGAAACCTAAAGAACTACCTATAAGATGCCTCCTTGTCATTTGGGCTCCTGAGCTACTCCTCAGATCTGTGCTCCCAGATGGGTGTCTTTACAAAGCCTTTTAAGATGGAATTTCCACGGTTAGAGTATGGTGCTGATAATACCAAGGTCCAGGGTTCGATCCCTATACTGGCTAGCTGCCAGAAAAAGGGGAGGTGGGATTTCCAGGGCAGACTTCCGAGGGGGCTTGCTGTACAAGGTGGGTTAGGGTCTGACTGTGTTGAAGGGCTCTCAGTATTAAAAGGACCTCACACAAGGATCATTTGGCCTCCTAATGGGATATTAACTTTCTGAGCTATCATAGGCCCTCAGAGTTGTTGTCAGGAGGTCTAGCAGTGGTCTGGTGCTTAATGGAGAGATTACAAGGCATTTTGTAACTTTGAAACTCCCCCTCCCGCCAACACATGTACACTCCTAGGCTGAAGAGCAGAAGTTTTAAGTTCTTAACATGAAGTCCTGTTAGTGATCAGCAACAGGATTGCATCATCAGGAAAATTTTCTTCATCTTTTCCTTAGAATAGTAAAGTCCTAAATCTTTCCCAGTCCCTTTCAACCCCTCCTAGATTCAAACTTGGCTTTGGAGTTTGTGTGGGAGGCTCAGCCATGTCCTGAAAAGTGCTGCCCCAGGCTTTGAATCCAGCTCTCCTCTCATCTGCTTTGGGATCTTGTGGGCGTTCTCTGAGCTGGCTTTCTCTGAACTGGCTTTCCCATCTGTAGGGTGGGGATGATGCCAACTTCCGAAGCCTATTAGAATTAAATGTGGTGATTTCGTGTCTGATGTAAGACCTGGCACAGGGTAGGCACTGAAATAGGTGCTTGCTTTTGTACACAATCACTTAATTATCTCCTGCTCTCTTGGTGGGGAAGGGGCTAAGGATTTGGTGGAGCCTGAAACATGGCTCTTTTCTTCATGGAGTTCAAGACCAGTGAAGGCCTCAGGTGGATAGTTACAGCCCAGGGGAGTAATGCAGGAGCACACTGAGGGGGACATCTTACCCACTGTGGAGTGTTGGAAGTTTTGGGGAGGAAGTAAGCTGGAATTTGAAGGGTGACTAGGAATTAACCAAACAAAGAATGTAACAGCAGCTGCTTTAACTGTAGCAGGGATAGCCATAGGTAAAGGGAGAGTGGGAGTGGATACTGAAATAAGGCAGATGGAATTCATTGTTAGTCTCTTATAAGAGACTCTGGTGAGGAAGGTCCTGCTGAATTTATAGATTAGGGCTTCTCAACAGTGCTACTGTGGGTATTTGGGGCTCACTAATTCTTGGTTGTGTGGGGCTGTCTGTGCATTGTAGAATGTTTAGCAGCATCCCTGGGCTCTCCCTGCTAGGCGCCAATAACACTTTTTATGACAACAAAAAAATGTTTCTAGACATTGCCAAATGTTCTGGGGTGGGTGTGGGGACAGAATCATCCCCAGTTGAAAGCCACTGCTCCACGGTTCTAGACACTCCACTAATTTAAGTCTTCTGGCACATGCTCAGTTAGTACTCTCTGCTTACTTGGCAAGCAGATGGGTGAACACCTGCCTGTTAGTGCCCCTCATCAAATCCTGTATATAAACTAGTAAGAGAGGTGATGCTTTCTCTCACTTCCTGGTACAGAACCCAGCCGAGAGGTGATAAGCAGTAAAGCTGCAGATTAGAAGGGAAAGGCTGATGAAAACAGTGGTACCCTGCAGATGGGGAGGGATTCTAGTAATTGTCATCTGACTCAGACTTCAGTTGGTGGCGCCAATGATGTCTGTACCCATCAAGGCAACGTGGCAGGAATACAATTTTAATATTTAAAAGTGGTTGGCATGGATGTTGGTGCGTGGCAAACATTGACTCAGCAGTGTCTAAACCTGAGCATTTGGAACAAGGCCTTACAGGCACTTTTGGAAGTATTTCAAACTCCTTTCCAAACCCAGTTGGCAATTGTTTTTTGTAAACTTCCCATGTTGGGCCTAGGTGGGTCCCTTCTTAATGCTGTTTTCCAGGGAAATATCTTTTTATCTCTATCTTCATATTTCATCTTCAACAGATTCCCCTGTTCCCTGCAGGGTGAATGGGGCAGACTAAAATAGATTCCATTTGGATTAATTAGAATAATTATTTTAAGGCTAATTGCTTACTTGTTGCTCCCTTTAATGCATGGTCTGTGGTGTGGTGGCCACATGCCCAGAGATCCAGGCCTTGGCCACCCATCTGGAAATGACTGTGTATTGCCCAGCCGTGGGGCACACACTGGTGAGCTCAGCCTATGATCCTTCCAGTTAACAGTTGGTATTGGGTGGAGAGGGCACCCTTGTCAGTTCTGGGCTAACGGCTAATCTTGTTTAGTTGGTTGAAAGCAAAATTTAGCTTTCTGGCTTAAAATAGTTGGGAAAAGTAGGGCAGTTATGTTGTGGGCCACATCTCTCGTGTGGAATCTTCTGATTCCATGGAAGGAGGAGAAACCAAAGGATGAAGTCAGGGCTGTGCACTTTCAGGAACAACTCTGGGCCAGGGGTTTGGCTGCCCCTAGTGCTGCCAGGCCTGACAAGAAGACAGAGGCCGGCAAAGAAAAGGAAGCTAGCAGGGAGCCATGGTCTTGATCATGAAGCTCAAAGCAAGCAGAGAATAAATAGGCGATAACAATTTCAGGGCTGGCTGGGCATTTTAGGCTGGGCAGTGGTGTGCAGCTGTCGCTGAGATATGCTGCTAGCTTCTGGGGCTCATATTTGCACACCTCTTCCATGGGGCTGAGGGTTACATGTGTGTCCTTTGGTGAGGCCAGCAAGGCAGGACAGATTAGACCTTGTTACCAGGAAACAGATAGGCTTTTCTTCCTACTCTCATTATCTACCTATCCCCTCCCCACCCCCCACCCCCGAAAAAAATGCAGAACATTTGATGGGGCAAAGTTAGTTGAAGTTCGAGTGCCATCACTTTAGCTGTTTGACCTTGGACCGGTTACTTAGCCTTTCTGGGCCTCAGTTTTCCTCATCTGCAAAATGTGGTTAATGATACCATAGAGTTGTTATAGAAGATTTATTTAGTCTCTGTCACATTACTAAACCCTTGAAGTTTAGCTAAAAGTGTCTCAGGAGATGAGTTGCCTCCTGCATTTAGCTACTGTTTGTACTTTGATGTGTACAGAGTTGGGACTCAGCAGGTTGAACTCCTTCTCTCTGGATTCAGAAAGCCCCAGGACTTCTCATAAAGTTAGTCCAGGACTTCTCATAAAGTTAGGCCATGTGTCTTCTTGGAGGCTTGAGTCTACTATATAATTTGAGGTCACCCCTGTGTCCAGGTGCCTGGCCTACTGCCCCCAAAAGCCTGAACTTCTCGGTCCTCTGGGCCTATTATGATGAGGCAGGCTCAAGGGAGAAGCCCAGGGCAGGTGGGCCCAGCTGGAGGGAGGCTGTCACCAGGCCAGGACCTTGGCCAGTCCCTCCATCTCTGGTCCATCCTGGCCTAGGCAGGGCATGGAGGAGATGGGGAAAGGTGGCCATTTTGGAAATGTGCCTTATCAACTTGATCTCCAAACTCTGTCCCCTAGAGGAGAGATATATGGTCCTGCACAGTTCCTCATAAAGAGTCTTTCAGACTCCCCATTTAACCTGCACCTAATCCTCTGAGGAAGGGCTTGCTGCAATCTGTTTTACAGATGTAGAAACTGAGGTTCCAAAGTGGTGAAAAGTTCAGCTCAACACACATTTCACTTAGTGTCCACTATGTGCAGAGATGAGTAAGGCCTTTGAAGAGTTTTGTCTTGTAGGGAAAACACAATTTCCACAAGGCCAAATGTAGTTAGTAGAGTGACATGGGAGGGTGTGGTTTAGCGGTGTAGGGGAAACCCAGCCTAGGGTGGTCAGGAAAGCCTCCCAGAGGGAGAGAGAGAGACGTGTCACCTCCCTACAGAGTCACTCTAAGGTAGAGGACTGGTGGCATACTAGTCGTTGTTGCTCGGGGGTGGGGGCTCAGCCCAGAGATGGGGCAGGCAGACTGGACAGCCCAAGGTATTTCCTCCTCTCCTTTCCCTGTGGAAACAAAAGAGCAGGAGGCACTGGAACTTTTCTTCATGTCAAGGGTAGGGCTAGACCCAGGGTATATTAAGTTTTAAACTGTCAGACTGGGACTTTTAAGCACTTTTTCTCATAGCAAGTAGGTTTCTTAGCAGTAAATAATGCTCTTGTGGTCTCTGCTGGACACTTTCTGCTGAAGTTTGGCCAGGAGAGCTTCCCTTGGTCAGGACTTGGAGCACCCACTCCCAGAGGAGCCTGATACTCTGAATAAGGGTCAGTGGGCTGTGTCACAGCTGCCAGGAAGTTCTAGAATCTAGTGCTAATGAGCCCTCCAGGTGGGGTCAATGCCAAGGTTTTTTCTGTGGGGCTGTGCAGTCCTACCTCCACACCAGTTTTTAAGAGGCCTAGGCTCAGTGGCAGGAACCTGGCATGGCTTGTTGTTTGTTCTAGAGCCCTTTGGGAGGTGGGGGCAGGAAGTATGGGGGCAGTCAGGCTTTGACAAACATCTGGATTTGCTCCAGAACTGCATTAAGAGAAGTGGTTCCTTGTTGGAGATGGGAAGTCAGGGCACTTGGTCATGCCTATAGCCAAGTCAAACAGATTGATAGCACTTGTTAACAACCTGTAGCCAGCATTGCAGATTCAGGCCTTAGAAATGTGCCTTTGGGAGCTTGGGGTTGGCTCTTTGGAGAAGTTCTATGTGCGTGTGTGTATACGGTACTGTCTTGGAGCCCAGACTCCCACTTTCCCAATGTGGAGTGACAAGAGCATGGGGTGAGACCAAGAGTTCCTAGCCCTGGGAATTGGGCCCAGGAGGCCTCTGCTGGTGGATCCCTGTAGGGGAAGCCCTGGATCATGTCTCCTTGGCAGCAGCTGAACCCAGGGCTCTGGCTTGCCCCATGGTGGTTCAGGTCCCTCTTGCTTGTGTCAAATGCTTAGTAAATGGTAGCAGGGTGGCAGGCACCCTGCATTATCTAACTTAATTCTCACAGTAGCCCTGCAGTTAGGCTTCTCACCACCTCTCTCCAGGGGTGTCAACTATGTGGTCATATAACTCTGTGATTCTGCCTGGAAGGGAGGAGGCACTGTCCCCCTTTTTAAAATCTCATAAGAATACCTAAGTTATAAAGCATAACAAAGCGAATACCCAAGAACCTACTGATATCCTTATTACAGATAAAGAAACTGAGGTTTAGGCTGAGCACGTGACTTAACTAAGGTCATGAAGCTGGTAGGTGACAAAGCTGAGGTTTGAACCCAGATTCTTCAACTCCCCAACTCCTGTGTGGCATTTTTCATTGTGGGCTGACTGATATTAATAGGTGTTATTTGAAAGAAGTTTCTTTGGTCAGTGCTCAGTTAAAGTCAGCAGATTCTGGGCCGAGCCCATGGCGCACTCGGGAGAGTGTGGCACTGGGAGCGCAGCAGTGCTCCCGCCGCGGGTTCGGATCCTATATAGGGATGGCCGGAGCGCTCACTGGCTGAGCGCAGTGCAGTCAGTCTCAAAAAAAGGACCAAAAAAAAAAGTCAGCAGATTCTGGGCCGAGCCCATGGCGCACTCGGGAGAGTGTGGCACTGGGAGCGCAGCAGTGCTCCCGCCGCGGGTTCGGATCCTATATAGGGATGGCCGGAGCGCTCACTGGCTGAGCGCAGTGCAGTCAGTCTCAAAAAAAGGACCAAAAAAAAAAGTCAGCAGATTCTTTTGCTGTAGAAATTCTCAGATCCTTTGACATACTAATGCTTTTTGAAACTCTAATTAGTATATTCCAAATTGATTTGACTGTGCATATGTGTCTATCATTCTTGTGAGACTGGTGTTCAGATGAAAAACTGAAAAATGCTGGTCTAGGACCGGCTTGGAGCAGAGGGGTTCTATAAAATAAAGGTTCTTTCTTTTCTTCTACCACCAGCATAGCCTCAAATCAGATATCCAAATCAGAGGGACTTCTCTCTCTGGGTTGAGCCTGAAACAGCCTGGCTTTTTATCTTACTGGCACTTGCATCCAGTTCTTTGCTGTGGTTGGGCCAGCCTGGCCATTTCAAGGAGTCCCTTCAAGGCCTGTGGTGTTTTGAGCAGTTAAACATGTGTCTGTACAATTGCCTTTGAGAAGGGTGTGTGATCCAGGGGCAGATGGGAATCCTGAGCAGGTGAGGAAGCTGAGAAGATATACTCTTCCCACTAGGCCTTGGCCTAGTGATTTTCTGGCTGTGAAGAACTCCTGCAACTCATCTGAGGAACTTGCGGTGGGGGTATCTCATGGGTCCTGTGATCCCAGTGAGGGCTCAGGAAGCGGAGCTTGCTTCTAGAGTTTCAAATCAGCTTGCTAGCTGAGAAGAGGACAGTTATCTACCCACATTTGTTGGCCTGTGAGAAGTTTTAAAAATCATGTAACTCATTGAAAATAAATAGATATTTGAGTATGTTGGAAATTCTTAAAGTATCTCAAACACAGCTGTCTTTAAATTTTGTATCTCCCCCAAATGGAGGGTTTTGAAAGCTTTTTTTCTTTTTATCTTTTCTTTTGAAAAGAAAGAAGCAAAGGGATCTTAACCCTTGATTTGGTGTTGTCAGCACCACATTCTCCCAAGTGAGCCAAGGGGCCAGCCCTGAAAGCTTTTTTTCAAGTTGACAAATTCTCTTTTGGAACCTGACAGTCCTAGTTCTCCCTGGTGACTGTCAGTAAGAGTCCTGTCACTGGCTGCCTTTGCTTCCTCTGCATGCCAAAGGGTGGGGGAAGGGGAGGAGAATGAAGACATGGTTTTTTTTGTCTTCTCACCAGAGTCTATCCTGAGTCATTCCAGTGACTCCAAAGCCACTGAAGGTGCGCCTTCTGAGGGCTCTTTGAGAGAAAGGCTTCCAGCCTGTGCAGGGGGAGTCCTGCTTTGGCCTTTGCTTTACAAGGCTAATAGGTTCTCCTTTGCCTCATGGCGGGTTTTTCCTTGGTGGTTTCTGGACAAAAGCTTCCCGGAGCTTAACGTGGTATTTCTCTTCCCTGTAGATACTCGTACCTCTTAAACAACAGGCAGAGAGTGACCATAAAGTCTGAGCCGTATTCCTGTCCCCTGTTCCCCAGGAACTTTGGTTTTGTGTTCCCTCTTCATGGTCTTATGTTCTGTGTTTCTTTTCAGTGGATATGCTGCTGATGAAATCACTCACTGCATACGGCCTCAGGACATCAAGGAGCGCCGAGCTGTCATCATACTCAGGAAGTAAGTGTCCTGATGTCTGGTACCTTCTGCCCCGCCTGCAGGCTGTCTGGAGATGTAAGTCTGGATCCTTTTAGAATTGGGCTTCTCTGTATCAGTGGCATAGCAGGGTGAAGCCTAGGAGAGCAGAAAGCAGTAAGTTCTCTTTTTATTTGAATTCTGTGAGGATAAAGCTGTTTTGTATTTTCATCAGGAAATTAAGTTTTGTGGCTGTTTTTGTTAAAAAACGGGGTTTAGGACTGAACAAGAGCACATGCTCCTGATACTTATGGGTGCAGTCTTGAGACAAGATTTGGGGAACTCTCTTCCAAACCCTCTCCCACCTCGCAACCTGTTTTCCTCCTTGGTTCTGATCTGTCACATGTGTTCTTGGTGATTATTTTTAGACTGCCTTAGCAGCCTGCAAAATACCTAGGTTTTCAGTTCTGGGATGAGCAGGGAGTAAGGAGAGGAGATGAAGGTGGGAGGTTAGGATTCAGTGTTCAGCAGGGTCACAGCTTGTTACTGTTCCTCCCTGGGGAACGGTCAAAGTTTGTGACTGTTCCTCCCTGGGGAAGGGATCAGGGGTGTACTAACATCAACAAACCTGGCCTCACCAGTGTTTTCCTTTCTCTTCATGGAGTGAAGGACTGAGATTTGTCAGAGGCCACACCACACAGACATTGGGTCAAGACAAGCCTTCTTTTGAATGGAGACCCAGAGAGGATAGGTGATTGCCCAGGGTCATATAGAAGTCAGTGAGCAGAGCAAAACTTAGGCTTCATTAGAATGTTGTATAGCTTGCCATCTTTTTTTTTTTTTTTTTTTTTTTTTTTAATAAATTTAGGTTTTAGAATAGTCTTAGATTTATAGAAAATTATGAAGATAGTATAGAGTTCCCATATACCCTGTACCCCCATTTCCCATATTAATATCTTATATTAGTATGAAATGTTTGTTACAATCAAGAAACCAGGGCTGGTCAGTTAGCTCAGATGGTTAGAGTACAGTCTTATAACACCAAGGTCACAGGTTCAGATCCCTGTACTGGCCAGCACCCTCCCCCCCAACAACCAAAAAGAAACCAATATTGATACTTTAGTAACTAAAGTGCATACTTTCTTTAGATTTCCTTAGTTTTTTCTTAATGTCCTTTTTCTGTCCCAAGAGTCCATATTACATTTAGTTGTCATGTCACCTTAGGTTCCTCTTGGCTGTGACAGTTCCTCAATCTTGCTTTATTGATGACATTGACTGGTCAGGTATTTTATAGAACATTTCTCAATTGGGGCTTGTCTGATTTTCTCATGGTCAGACCGAGGTTATGGGTTTCAGGAGGAAGACCACAGAGGTAAAGTGCCACTTTGACTGTATACCAAAGGTACATACTATCAGCACGACTTATCACTGTTGATGTTGGTATTAATTACCGGGCCAGTGCAGCCAGCATTTGTCAGGTTTTCCACTGTAAAGTTACTATTTTTCCCCTGTCCGTATTGTACTCTTAGGAAGGAACTCACTATGCACAGCTCACATTTAAAGAGTGGGAGCAGGAGAGAAGAAATCTAGGGTTGTCAGAGGTGGGAGGGGGGAGAGAAAGGGGGATGGGGAGAGATTGGACTATGGGCATAAAGAATAAGTACAATCTGTAACAATATATACACAAGTAATATTGATTTGATCAACATATGTCAACGTTGAACCCCCAAAATATGTATACAATCACTTATGATTCAATAAAAATTTTTAAAAATTAAAAAAAACATAGAATGGGAGTTAGCTCCACCTCCTTGAGGGGGAGTTTCTACATAAATTCTTTAGAATTCTTCTGCAAGGGAGACTTGTCTATTCTCACAATTTATTCAATTATTTATTTATATGAGTATGGACTCATGAGTATTTATTTTATGTTCAAATTGTTCTAGCTTTGTGAAGCTCTTTTTTTTTTTTTAAAGTTTCATGGTTCTCCGTCTTTTTAACTTAAGTCAAAACTTTGGCATCCTGGCCCTTCGGACCCACAGCTCGATAATAATGTGGTGGTGAAGTCTCTCTGGCATGGCTCTGTCTCTTTGTCAAGTAAAAACTTTACATCTCTGTTTTAGCATCAGTAAAATGGATAGGATCCAGACCTGTGGGACAGTTCTGTGGTGCAGGCAGATCACTGGGCACAAATGGGAGCTCCAGACATGGGTCAACTTGGCAGTTGGCAGCCTCTCTTCTCTAGCCCAAGATTATTCCCAGAATTAATCAGAGGAAGGGATTTTTTCTTTTCATATGGTTCCCAGCAGAGGTCAAAACCCAGCATTCGGAGGGCTGGCCATGGCTCACTTGGGAGAGTGTGGTGCTGGTAACACCAAGGCCAAGGGTTCGGATCCCTATATAGGGATGGCCAGTTAGCTCACTTGGGTGAGCGTGGTGCTGACAACAGCAAGTCAAGGGTCAAGATCCCCTTACTGGTCATCTTTAAAAAAAAAAAAAAAAAAAAAAAA
>NW_007726340.1:118664-139445 GCF_000696425.1 Galeopterus variegatus | reverse complement strand
GTCATCTTTAAAAAAAAAAAAAAAAAAAAAAAAAAAACCCAGAATCCGGAAGTAATGGAGTCCAGAATATAGCACTCTTACGGCCTCTCTTCCTCAGTCATTGCGTCTCAGGATATACCTGCACGTCCAACTGCAGCCAGGGACCTGGAGAGGAACTCCTAGGGTTATATAGAACCAAAGTAGGAATTTCCCAGGTGTTCCCTCCCAGCCTCTCACAGTAGCTTATCTTGGAGAATGTTTGCTGGAGGTGATCATAGCTGGAGTCTCAGATCTGTCTTCCACCTGCTTCCTTACTCTTGAATGGTGGCTCCCATAACTGGCTGCCTAGACTGAGTAAGTAAGATTCTCCTCAGCATAGTTAGGAATCTGCTTTATTAATCAGCTCCCCTGAAAGCTCTTGGCTAACTTGGCCCCTAGCGGTGATCAACCTCAGGAATGGCTGTTGTGGGTGACTGAGGTTCTTAGACTTTCTGATTTGAGTGGACCTAGGAGCCATCTAGGGACTGGGCTGAAAGGCAGAAGCACAGAGCTTTGGTGCAGCGGAGCTGGAGAGGGATGGGAAGATGTCCCAAAGCTTCTCCAGGCAGCTGAGTTGGGGAAGTGCCCCGCTGTAGGGATCCAACCCACGGGGCCAGCGGAGAGGCACAGGTGTTTCTGTTGTCTACAGAATAAAATCCCATTATCCAGCCTAGTCTCTCAGTGTTTTTCTTTTCTTTTTTTTTTTTTTTTAAAAAGATGACCAGTAAGGGGATCTTAACCCTTGACTTGGTGTTGTCAGCACCACACTCACCCGGTGAGCTAACCGGCCATCCCTATATGGGATCCGAACCTGTGGCCTTGGTGTTATCAGCACCGCACTCTCCCGAGTGAGCCACGGGCTGGCCCCTCTCAGTGTTTTTCCTTTCATCTTCTACTCCTCATCTTAAAGTACCCCCGGTTCCTAGTGTAGTCCATAGACTTGTTTCCTGGGCTCTTGGGGCAGTATGGCCTCTGTTGAGAATGCCTTTCCATCTAACGTTGTTTATTTGATCCATGTCTCTATTCCCCAGATGACACATATATACACACTGAAAGTTGGTTAACCTAGACATTCTTTAAGGTTCAAGTGTTGACCTTTTTTTAAATTTTTAATTTATTTTTTTAAAGATGACCGATAAGGGGATCTTAACCTTTGGCTTGGTGTTGTCGGCACCTCACTCTCCCAAGTGAGCCACGGGCCGGCCCAAGTGTTGACCATTTTACAGTCAGGAAGCATATACACACCTGTCACCCTCTCATTGCACACACACCCCTTTTTAGACTGTCATAGCCCATACATTTTGCCATTGTGAATTTCCAAGTCTGCGTTCTGTCAGGGCAAGGAGATCCCTGTTCATCTGGGGCCTAGTGTCAGGCCCAACCCAAAGGAGACATCAGTTAGTTTATGGAGAATGATTCAGGCAGGTGAGGAGCAGCTCCAGAGTAGCTACAAGGGCTTTTCTTGCAAGACGACAAGCTGTGACCAGTTGAAAAGGGAGCATTCTGTCCCAGGCACTACCCAGATCAGCAGGATGTGGCCTTGGGGAGTACCTGGCTGATTTGATGTCTCTTGGTGAGGCCATGTTCCAGTGGGTCCAGTGGGTTGAATCTAAGCATTGGGCCTGGCCCTGCTTCTCATAGGCTTAGGGAATGGAGCCAGTCCTGCCTCTCTTAAGTTCAGATAAAGATTGTACAAGCTGCCCAGGGAGGGCCTGAGGGTTCTATCACTGGCTCAAGTCACTCAGAGCTGACAACGTCTTTCTAAGGGTCTCATGGAAGGAAATGGGTGGACGGCAGCCAAGTGCTTTTTTAAAAAAAACTTTGTTTGCCAAGTGCTTTTTGGTTCAACAAAATGTGGCTTTGGGGTGGGCCTCGTGACTCACTCCAGAGGGTGTGGCACTGGTAGCACCGAGGCCGCGGGTCTGGATCCTATATAGGGATGGGATGGCCGGTGGGCTCACTGGCTGAGCGTAGTGCAGACCGCACCGTGCCGAGGGTTGCGATCCTCTTACCGGTCAAAAAAAAAAAAAATGTGGCTTTGAATATGAATGATGCTGAGTCTTCATGCACATGGTACCCTGGCACTGGTAGCACCGAGGCCGCGGGTCTGGATCCTATATAGGGATGGCAGGTGGGCTCACTGGCTGAGCGTAGTGCAGACCGCACCGTGCCGAGGGTTGCGATCCTCTTACCGGTCAAAAAAAAAAAAAAATGTGGCTTTGAATATGAATGATGCTGAGTCTTCATGCACATGGTACCCTTTTTTTCTCACTGGGAGGTTGGAATTGACCTTTTTTTTTTTTAAAAAAAAAAAAAAAAAAAAGATGACCAGTAAGGGGATCCTAACCCTTGACTTGGTGTTGTCAGCATCATGCTCTCCCAAGTGAGCCACGGGCCAGCCCTGGAATTGACCTTTTGAGAGCTTTCCCAGGAGTGGAATCCTCAGGCTGCAGCTTGGTGTTACATTGTGTTTGAGGTCACAATCAATAAATGGTTGAGTGAGACCTTGAACTTGGGTCTCCTGGTGCAGGGTCTTGTGGTCCTGTGGTAGTTTGCAGAATGGAGCTCCCCAGGTCCCACCCTTGCCCCCTCAGTGTGTTATTGGGGTGGATGTTTTAAGTTTTAAGAAACTGGAGCTCTGATAGAGAAGACCTTTCTTGCTTCTGCTGTGCAAGTAGAGAGCTGATTGGTGAGAGTGTTTTAAGCATGGAGGGGGCTACTCTGCAGAGAGTGGAGTGAGGCAGCAGCTGCAGGCTGTTCAGCTCCTTGAGGCCCCTCAGCTTCCCCCATCTGCCCTGAAAGTTGCTGTCTCCCAGCCAGCCTACCCAGGGCAGACTGCCCAACATGCAACTCTTCTTGTCATTGGTACCCTGGCAGGGAAGCTGGACCTAACCTTTTTTTGTAGTGTGGTTAAGGTTTTGAATTACTGGTTAGATAACCAAGAGGCTGACCAACTTCTAGGGTGCAGCAGTTCATCTGAGGGGGTTGGTGTTCCAGTTTTTTCCTGATTCCCTGGTGTGTACCCTGTGTTGCTCTTCCTGGAGGACCTTGCTAGCTGTCTTTTGCCAAACATCCACGCGTTAACCCTGAGAGGGATGTGAGAACTCCGTTTGGAAAGGGGCTCAGGTAGGAATTGAGTTGCCTCAGGTCATCCAGCTAGTTTGGAATGATCTTTGAGCAGGGACTTCTGACTTGGAAATATCAAGTATCTACTATGGTCAAAAACACCAGAGGTAGACACCACAGGAAACTTAATACTCCCTTGTGTTTCATATATAATAGGTTTGCACTTTGCATGTCATTACAACATAAAGCTAAATGAACACTGGTGTAAAAGCAGAGTGTATCCCCTGGGGGTCCAGCAAAAACAAAAACAATTACATCCAGCCTAGGGGGAGGGTCAGGGCAGGCTTGATAGATCTGACTCCTGAGCTAGAAACTGCTGGCCAGGCAGTAACGGTACACTCAAAGGCTGGAAGGCAGGGAAGTATAGGAGACCTCTGTAGATGAGGGACGGAGAGAGGCCTTGGGTCAACACTTGATCCTCATGAAATGGATTGTAGGCTCTTAGGGCCTTCTAGTTGGTGGCAGGGCATCCTAATCCCTTGCTCTTCACTAGGCCCCCAGGGCTGCATCGGGTCTGCCTACAAGAATTGTAATCCTGAGGTCAGCACTCTCCAGTTAACCAGATAATGTGGCTTAAGACAGTGTAAATAGCCTGCTTCTTTGCTTTTGGTCAAGTTGAACTCAGAGTGGTCTGAAGCTGGGAAAAGCAGCTAGACATTCATTTGCCAAATGTTAACCAAGGCTGGTGTGTTCTGGGCTGTGTGCTAGTGCCAGGAATGTGGTTAGTGTGGGCACTCTTATTCCGTTTGTCCTCTGGGAGAAGGCAGATGTTTAGCAACTCATCAGGGACTGGTCAAGGAAGGCTTTCCAGAGAACTGCCACCTGAAGGTGGTCTAGGATGCTTGGACCTCAGTCAGGCATGGAGGAGCTCAAGGGTGGATATAGTTCACTCACAAGAGATGCTCTTTACAGAGGCTTGGAGTCCAAAATTCTGAGGTTGTCTATTATCCTGGAACACAGAGTAGAGGTAGGGCAGAGCATTTGATGGAAACTAAGACAGAAAAGACTTCATGCTGTGTGAAGAAATGAGCTGTTGAGGCATGTGAGCAGTGGAGTGAGGGATTTGCATGTGACAGATTGTTTGTAGGAGGCTGAGCTCAATGGCTTATTTGATTATTTGAGCCAAAGGGTCCCAGGGGTCAGGAGGAGACCCTCCCCAAAAGCAGAGCTGCCCAAATGTGAGGCTGAGTGTATGGATACATGTAGGATGGAAACAGGGTGCACTCTGGGCTCTGCCCCAGCAGAGCAGCTCTTGGTTTCCCTCACCCTGGCCAGGCCTGAGGCAGTGCCCCTACTGAGCTTGGTGTTGCTTTTGTCTTCCATGACGCTTGTCCCCTGTGGCAGGATTTAGCCCACATTTGTTCTCTGGTCTGGCAGGTGGGTGCCCACATGCATGTACTCTGTCCATTTGGCAGCCTAACCATTGTAATGTGTCTACAACCTACCAAAGGAATATGGGGGTAATGAGACAACCAGGGGAGGTAGTTGGCTTGGGCTTCTGGTCTGGCTCTGCCGCTTTCTCTCCAAATGCAATCTCACTGTTGTCCAGCTGGCATCCATGGGGCTCAGGTACATGCTGTAGGAGTCCTGGCTCCTGGGGCTCAGGTACATGCTTTAGTATGATTGGTGGTAACCAGGTTGAATGATTTGGAGAGGCGCTTCCCGTGGGACCTGGGTATCTTGCAGACCTGGGGGATGGGGGAGATGTGCTTGGAGCCCAGGACTATGTGGTAGGGGTGCCTCCTCTTTAGGAGTTACCCCTCATGTTCTTTTAGGTTCTTCTGACCATAGTAAGCTGCTACACCTCAGAACTGCTCTGCGAGAGAACAGGGTAGGAGTTAGTAGCATGATGTTGGAAGGAGGTTAGTGGAAGATGGGTGGAGGGGTCCCAGGAGGGGGATGAGTACTATTGTAGGAGAGACAGTAGGGTACAAGTCTGGGCTTTGTGGGAGTCTGATATTTAACGGTGCTGGAGCTTAGACCTAGACCTAAGGGCCCAGGTTACTAAATAGACAAGGGGAAACTAGCTGGTTAGCTCACTTGGTTAGAGCACGGTGTTATAACACCAAGGTCAGGGGTTTGGATCCCCATACTGGCCAGGTGCAAAAAAATAAAAGGGTGTGTGTGTGTGCTTAGACCTACCTCACTGGTCCCTGTCTTCTCACTCCATTGGAAGGCCAGGCCTTGGAGCACAGGTTGCTTAGTGAGGATGGAGCCAGAAGTTGGGATAGCAGTTGGCAGTGGGCCAGGGAGCCACGCTCCCTCCAGGGTCACTGTGGCCTGAAAGCAGGCTGGTTCCTCATCTCCCAGAAACGGTGGTCCTGTGCTCTGCTGCAGTGAAGAGAGCCCCCCTGTGCTTTAGAGGCCATCACGAGGTGGTAGCTGTGTGACCCAGGTCAGTGAGTTGCTCTCTGATTTGGTCTTGCTCCCTACCCTCACAGTGGGAATACTCTTCCCCCAGCAGCTACTCTGGAGGGTTGCATGAGTGACAAAGCCAACTCCCTCTCTTCCCTTAGTTCATGTGTCTGTGCATTACATTAATGCTGCGGTCATCCTCCCTTAAGGCCTCACCTGTACTTGTACCCACCCAATCTCTGCTTTGACCTGATGCCTTGGGTGACCCCTCTGGGGGTGGTGGCTTGCTGGTTAACCCTTACTTCACGTACCTGGAGTGCTTTGCTCTGACCCCTAGATACTGACTCAGACTGTAAGGTATCTCTTTGTTTCTCTTGTCACCTGAGGAGGCCCAGGTCCAGACCCTACTACTAGAACTGGGCCTTCTAACTCCAAATTTGTGGCTCTCTGCTAAACCCTGAGGGGCCTGGCCTGCTCCATGGTAGTTGGTTGCCCTTTTGGGGGAGGGGGGGGCAGCTGGCCAGTACAGGTATCAAACACTGGACCTTGGTGTTATTTATCAGCACCACACTCTAACCAACTGAGCCAACCAGCCAACCCTTGGTTGCCTTTTAATTGAGGCACAAGCTGTCATCTTGATGGCTCTGTTCTTCTCTTGCCATTTGTCAGTCACCTGAGGAAACAACTTTAGAGTGCTCCACCAGGGCTTCACTGGAGCTTTTGGGCACCTGGAGGCCTTCCTGCTCTGAGCATGGGTTCCTGGCATCTACAAGTTCTTAGCTCTATGGGTGCCAGAGGAGGGACTTTCCTCCAGGAGGCTACAGACCCTTGGAGTTCTGTAAGTCAAGCTTAATAAACAGCACCTCGTTTGGTCTGATCTCTGTCACCTGGACCTCTCAACTCAGGGGTTTGAGGCCTAGTGGAGAGGTCATCAGGGCTCAGGGGATTCTAATTTACATCTGCAAGTCTGGGTCTTGCCCAGTATCAGCTCTACCCAAAGAATCCTAGCCTTGAAGGAGGCAACTTGTCTTTGATTCCTAGATCCTCTGAACTGAAAAAAGCTTTAGAGTCAGTCACATTTCTCCTTCCTTTGCTCATAAGGGGAAAGTAAGGCCTGAAGAAGCATGGTGGCTAGCCTAGACTCTGAGTGGCAGCACCAGGACTAGATCTTCCTTCTTTTGCTGCTAGGTCCTCCTTCCCTGAGCATGGAGCAGCCCAGAGAGGAGGCTGAAACTGGTGGGCCAGTTGGTGCAGCTGGGCCCCTCTGGCCTCCCCATCTATGAGGTCAAAGCAAAGAGGCAGGGATGGCTGCCATGCCTGCCTGCCCGCCCACCAATCAGTTTGGGCCTGAGGGCATCAGGACATTGGTTCCCCGCTAGAAGGAAGGAGACCCCCCCCCTGCTGGCCTCAGGAGAGAGACCCCTGCCTAGGTTCAGAGTGGCTCCTGCCTATCAGGCTTGAAGCCTCACTGAGGCTTTAGCCTTTCTCCCACCACTTCCAGGATGCATTATAGCCTTTCTGAGCCAGTTTTTCCCGTCTATTTAGAGCAGGAGGGTGGTGGCAGAAGCCATGGGGAATGGGGGAGCTGTGAGAATCAGAGACAGTTGTTACCGAAAGCACCAAGTAGGCTAGTCGAAGGCAGCTCTTGGATTTTTCCTCCTGCTCTCTTCCCTTCAGCATCCTTGTGAGCAGTGTCCTTTGAGTCCTGCTCTGACTGTAGCCCCCACTTCTTCAGAAACAAGTTACTTCTTTGTGCCCAGCAGGCTCTGGAAAGGGTGCCCTCAGGGCCTTCTGCCAGCTGTGCCCCCATTATTCCCCACCCACTCTGTTACACAGGCCTCTCTTCTTCCCCTTGCTCCCACCTGCCTGACTTGCCAGCCTTCTCTGTACCATACAGGAAGCATCAGGGCTTCTTTGAAGTTTCACAGGCCAGCTTCTTCTGGTCTGGCTTTATAAAGGCCTCGGATCACTGTCCCAAACTATCTCCCCAGCTCCTCCATTCCCCCCACCCCCGCTCCCTTGTCTGTACTTGCATGTTTTCCCTTTACTAGGTGATGTGTTCCTTGAAACTTGCACCCAGTGGTGGGTAGGGACTTTGCCCTCAAAAGCTCTCTGGCCTTTGCCTGGTTAGCATCCTTGAATGAGCAGAAGCTGGCAGGTGGCTGTGGTGGGATCAGAGCCAAGCTCATGATTATGGAATAGGCCTGGGTTTCCCTCCTTACCCTCCACCTCAGTTTGAGCCTCAGTATCCCTGTCTGCACAGTGAGAAAGTAGAGTAGCTCTGGTTCTGTTTCCCTCTAGCCCTGCTACAGGCCTGGACCCAGGGATCCTTCCTGTGTTGGTATTTTGGCAAGGATGAAGGCATCTGTTAATGTGTTGGTACCCACCAGTGGGGCTCTCAGTCCTCTGACAAGTGGAGTAGATGCCCCCGTGGAATGAGGTGGGGCTACCTTGTTCAGCTGAGAGCAAGCCCAGGGGTCTTTCCCTAGGGCAGCAGATTCCTGTTATTGGAGGCCTCCAAACAGAAGTGTTCCTGTTCTCTACTCCTAAGCCTGACTGAAAAGGAGGGTCTTTGGACATCAGCTAGACCAATCTCTAGTTGTACCACTGAAGCACAGTGCAGAGACTGCTGGCTTCTAGGCCCAGCTGGCCTCTACTTGGCTTGGCCAGAGAGAGAATTGGTCTGATGGGGCCCACATCCTGACCAGAGGCCCGTTGGTGATCCCATGTATGTTTCCTCTGCAGGACGAGATTAGATGCACCCCGGTTGGAAACAAAGTCCCTGAGCGGCTCCATGTTACCACCCAGCTATGCTTCAGATCGCCTGTCAGGAAACAATAGGGACCCTGCTCTGAAACCCAAGCGGTCCCACCGCAAAGCAGACCCTGATGCTGCTCACAGGTACTCAGCTTAGGACCCTCAACAAAAGCCAGCACAGCAGCCCCATGTCCTGGCCGGAGGGTGAAATGGGTGGGGAAGCCTGGGGGGTAGGCTGGTTAGGAGCCTGGGATTGCCCACCTTTTCAGAGCCTTATGTCTAGTTCCTCTGGGTTGGTGGCATTGGTGGCATTCCCTTCTTACTTTTAGCCAGCTGCCTGTAATCCCAGAGAGAAGGGGTCGGGCAGAGACTCTGACAAATGGACATGTATGGTAGCCTTCCCATGACTTTCATTATTCAGTTAAACCCAGACAAATACTCTGATGGGTTGATACTTAGATGTTAGGAAGGAATCTTGGAACTTGGAAAATAATAGACCAGGGACGTATTTCAGAAGAGATGGGGAGGTAATGTTTTTTTTTTTTTTTGTCTTTTTCCGTGTCCGGCAACGGATCGCAACCCTCAGTGTTGCCCCCGTACCGGACCGGGGACCGGCAACGGGATCGCAACCCTTGGTGTTGCTCCCGCGCCTCGCTCAGCCAGTGAGCGGGAACCGGTCTGTATGTGGGATCCGAACCCTCGGGCGGGAGCGCCGCCGCGCTTCCCAAGCGGCGCACTATCCAGTGCACCACCGGGTCGGCCCGTGGGGAGGTAATGTTTAAGCTGAGACCAAAAGGGTGAGGGAGACGTACGGGAAGGGCGTTCCGTGCAGGAAGTGCTGTATGGACTGAGCCTCTGAGCCAGAAAAGAGTTTGGTGGCTTCAGGGGCTAGTGAGGTTGGCAGAGAAGGGGGTATTGGGGACGGGAGTAGAAAGTGGGGAGAGTTGGGAAGTAGAGGTATACGGCAGGATCTCAAGGCTGTGATAGGGAAGGCCCCCTTCTGTCCAGCAGCCTTTGCAGCATCCTGGGGTACCAGACTCAAGAGTCAAGCAGACCCCACCAGGTAATTGAGAAATGTCCCAAAGACTAGGGGTGGCCACTGCCACTTAGTGGAGAAGAACCTCTAATGCCAGTACATCTGGCAATACTATCGTTTGAGAACCACTGGGCTGTAGTGACCCAGCCCAAGGACGAGGAACTGTGACATCAGGCTCAAGGGAGAGGTGGTGAGGCCAGGTCCCTCCTGTTAACCTCCCAGATGACACCCCTCTCCCTTTCCTTGCAGGCCCCGTATCCTGGAGATGGACAAGGAAGAGAACCGGCGCTCAGTGCTACTACCCACACACCGGCGGCGGGGTAGCTTCAGCTCTGAGAACTACTGGCGCAAGTCCTACGAGTCTGCGGAGGACTGCTCGGAGGCGGCAGGCAGCCCTGCCCGAAAGGTGAAGATGCGGAGGCACTGAGGCCTGCCCGCCACCCTCCTGGGACCTCTGGCTAATCCTCATGTAGCTGCCCCTTCTTTTGTTTTGAGGGTTTTGTTTTTGTTTGTTTTTTGTTTCATTTTTGGGTTTTTTGTTTGTTTGTTTTTGTTTTTTTTTTTATCCTATATATTTTTTCCTTGGTCTGTTGCCTGTTGAAGCTGAAGAACAGAATTGGCCAGGACCTGGCTTCTCATGTTTTTGGTTTTCCTCCTGGATGGAAAAGCTGTTGGTGTTTGTAGGGGACAGAAACTCACACTGGAGTGGCCAGTAGAGGTGTGGGGGCAGCTGTCTTAAGGTGGGGCTGTGTCAGGCTGGGTTTATTTAAAAGCAACAAAATGTTTTGGTTAAGAAATTCTTGTTTTGCTTTAAATGTCAATCTTTGCAGTGTTCTAAACAAAGTTCAATCTCCTGCCCACCCTTCCTCCACTGATGTCAGTGCTTGGTTGAGGTCTCTTGGAGCCCTACCAGCTGTGCATGGAGCCTGCTGTCCTCCACCTCTCACCTGCTCCCCAGGCCCTGGAAGCTCATACAACACCCTTTCTTCCTCCTGCATCAGAGTCGTTCAGGTTGGCTGGGCAGAGGCTTAAACAATGCCAGCCCCTGCCACTCCAAAGCTATTGCTAAGGCTTCCTTCATGCCCACTGGCCTGCTCTGCCCACAGTTCCTTAGGCTGCCAAGGGGCTAGCACAGTGGTCCTGACTTCTCTTGCCAAGAGCATGCCTCTTTGCTGGGTTGCTCCTTTCAAGCATATGCGTGTGATTGTATGGAACAGTTAGACTTGCTCTGTTGGGTCAGCTTTAGCCATTTCTACCTAGAGGGACTGGTGTCCTTCCAAATCTAGCATTTGAGGTATGGAAAATTTTGTGGTGTGTGGTAGGGTTATTGTTTTCTTTTGTTTTGAGTTTTTATTTTTCCTTCAGTTTCCTGGCTTTTTCCTTTCCCTTTCCTTTCTCCTACATTGACCAGACTGGGCCTTCTCCCCATGTCACCCCTCTAGGAAGGTGCCCGCCCCCTCTGTCCGCCTGTAGCATGCATCCAGGGCCAGAGCTCAGGCCTGCAGACTGGGTTGGTGCCTCCTCTCTGCCCCAGGGGCATGGGAGCTGGGGAAGAGGCTTTAAAAAAATCATAATAATAAAAGGAAAAAAAGGCAAAGTCTTTGGCAAGTTTCCCACTCAGATCCTGGAAGGCTGCAAGTTTTGCTGATCTAGATTAATTAGGAATGTCTTCTTGCCAGCCAGGCCAGGACCTGGGCCTGCCGAAAGTAGAGCCCCTCTCGGCAACCAGGCTACCACCGCTCCAGGGGGCTTTGTGTATAGAGGCCCAGGCTGGAGGCCTCGGAGGCTGCACAAGTCTGGGGCAGCCACCATCAAGAAGCCCTTCTCAGGGGCCAGAACTCCTTTGCCAGCGTGGATTCCTCAAGTTGGGACTGCGTAACTAAAGCAGTTGCAGTTTTATTTTTTTTACAGCTTTTTTCCCAAAAATGATTTGTAGTTGTGTGTTCAGCACTTTGCCCTGATATGTGTGCTCTACAATAAAAACCAAATCTAATATATTTTGAAACAGTTGTCTGATGCTGTCATAAGAGAGGGCTTGCCTTTGGTACTTTCTTAATCCCTTTATTTTCTTAATCTTTGAACAGGGGTTGGGGAGGCAGAGCTCATTGCCTACCAGGGCCCTAGAGGAGACAACAGGTTGCTGACACTAGGCCTCCTATGTGCCCAGCCTTGGGCTGATGGCCAAGGTGGATTTTCCCTCTGTCCACTGCCTTCTCTCCCACTCCAAGGAGGATGGACTTCATAAGCCATGGCATCCAGGTGCCCAGGGATCACACCCTGCTGAGTTTTGGAAGCCCCTCTTCCTCAGTGTAATCACAGAAAGGCTGCGTGCCAGTGAAAGGGGAAACTGCACAAAGGCAAGGAGAACCTGGCTTTTGTAGAGATGTGCAAGTGGTTTTTCTCATTAAAAAAATTGTTGAGTTCCCACTATATGCTGGCCAACACCTCATTGGGACCATAGTGGTGAGCAACTTTTTCTGATCTCTGCTTTCAAGATGCTCACAATAGAGTATGGGATATGGATACAGGTGTGAAGCAGACATTTTTTGGGTGGGTTGATGGCAGGGTCCAAAAAGCTTTTATTCCCTCCAGATCCCAGGTCTGGCTCCTGGGGCCTGGCACAGTGCTTCTGTCTGGAGTCTCCCTCACTCTATTCCAGTGCTGAGAGCCAGTCTGCTTGGCCAAATTCTTGCTGTGGAAACCTGGACAAGCTTCTTAACTGATCATTTAACAGAAAAGAGTTCAGAGGGGGGCAGGTGACTGGCTAGGATTCAGATTGCCAGGAGGAGCCAGAGCCTTTGTATGGTCTGTGGCCAGCTGGGCCTACAGGGGTAGCCACTGGGGTGGGCAGAGAGTGGACCCTGGATCCCCTGGAGAGGAGATACTGGAGCTGACGGGAAAATTACTTGCCAAATGTCATCCAGACTGTATATGGTAGAGGTGGGTAACCCCTATTCCATGCCCAGGCCCCTAACTCTTGGGGCTTGGGATAGGAGATCAGTGAAGGGCTAGGAGGGACCCTCTTTTGTAGCTGTGAAAAAGACCTAGGCTCTTCCCAGCTCCTGGGTAAAAGAGGTCCTTCACCCTGCAGGAGTGCAGGATAGGAAGAGCTTAGAGGAGGGGGCTGTGGCCCTAGCAGTTCCTGTCGTGTCACTGGCTTCAGTCTCTGTACAGTGGCTCTGTGGCACTCCATCTCTGTGACATGATGATCCTCTGAGTAGTCTCCAGAGCCCTATGAGTGACTTCTTGAATCTGCCTGTTCCCAGCCATCTCCTGGGCACCAGGTCAGGTGCTGAGTCCTATCAACCCCTGCCCCCAGCCCAGTCTTGTACACAGTAGGTGCTCTGACAACAGCTGGCAGCAGTCCTACCCACCTGGGAGCCCATTGCATTCTTTTCTAACCCTGTTGTGTGGAGAGGTAAAGTGAGACCCAGAGAGGTCAGGGACTGGCCCAAAGTCATACTCATTTATTCAAAAAATATTTGAGTGTCCTACTCTGTGCCAAGCTCAGTGCTGGAGATAAACAGGCCTGGTATATAATGTCATATACACACATACCTGTAAGTTCATTATAAATTGTACTGATATAAAAGAAGTATAGCACATAAATTGTAAATAATAAGATATACAATATCCTTTATGTTCCATATAGCCAATTGTTTCTCAAAGAATTGAGAATTGGTAATTCAACCGTGATGGCAACGGGAGTTGCATTTACCTGCTTGTGTTAGTTTTTTGTGGCTGCTAAAACAAATCACAGACTTGGTGGCTTAAAATAACAGAATTTATTCTATCACAGTTCTGGAGGTCAGAGATCCAAAATCACTATCATTGGACTGAAATCAGGGTGTTAACAGGGCCGTACTCCCTCTGGAGGCTCAGTGGAAAACCTGTTTCTTCCCTCTAACAGCCTCTGGTGGCTGTTAGCATCCCTTGACTTTTAGCCACAACTCCAGTCTCTGCCTCTGTGGTCACATTGCCTCCTCTTCTATGTGTTCCACATCTCCCTCTGCCTCTCTTTTTGTTTTTTCTTTTTATGGTGGTTGGCTGGTACAGGGATCTGAACCTGTGTCCTTGGTGTTATAAGGCTGTGCTCTAACCAACTGAGCCTGGCCTTCTACATCTCTCTCTCTTTTTTTTTTTTAAAAAAAAGATGACCGGTAAGGGGATCTTAACCCTTGACTTGGTGTTGTCAGCACCAGGCTCACCCAGTGAGCAAACCGGCCATCCCTATATGGGATCCGAACCCGTGGCCTTGGTGTTATCAGCACCGCACTCTCCCGAGTGAGCCACAGGGCCGGCCCGTACATCTCTCTTGATAGGACATTTGTCATTAGATTTAGGGCCCACCTGGATAATTCAAAGTAACCTCCCAATGTAGAGAATTTTTTTTCCCTGCTACCTGGCCCAAGATGTGCGTGTAGAGATCTTTATTCATATTTGCAAAGATCCTTTTTCCTTGTGAGGTAACATTTACAGGTTTCAGGGATTAAGACCTTATATTTCGGGGACACTGTTCGGCCTACTACACTGCACTTTTTCCAGTAAGTATATTGTCACTAACTATGATATATTACCTACTGATTTTTCATCCTCACACAAATTATGTTGATTGAAATTTCTCAACCTCGGCACTACTTTTAAATTTAATCTGAATCATTCATTTTTTTCTCCATTGCTTTCTTTAATCTAGACCTGTGCTGTCCAATACATAGCCACTAGACACTTTGGCTGTTGAGTTCTTGAAATAGGACTAGTTTGAATGGAGATGTGCTTTAAGTGTAAAATATACGCCAGAATTTGAAGTTAGTATGCAGAAAGAATGTAAAATATATCATTTAGTAATTTTATATTGATACTATACGTGTTGAAATACTATTTTGGACATACTGGGTTAAATAAAATATGCTATTTAAATTAATCTTCCCTGTTTTCCTGTTACTTTAAGTCTGGCTACTTGAGAATTTAAAATTACATGTGGCTTGCATTATTTTTCTATTGGATGGCACTGGTCTAGAAAATCAATAAATCAAGCCCGATCTGTGGTGTTTGCTAATTTCCATGGTGTAAATACACCCATCATGGCTGATTTCAGGCTGTCTGTAAGGTCACTGAGCATGGAGTTGTGAAGAGATGTGCAGCAGCACACCATTATACAGCGTTGCCAACATGCAGATAGAATAGGTGGAATTAACTTACAGAGTATAGATAATAGTAACGTGTAGTAAAATAAGTAGAAAATGCTTAGTGTCGAGTATTACCTTAGTTTAAAATATAATTTTAATTTTTTTAGCTCTCCATGCAGCTCTCATCATTTTAATCTTATACAACTTAATTTATAATAATGACTGTGTTTAACAACTGGCTCACAAAAGTTCCTGAAAATTTGACATTTGGCTCTTGCATGTGGCTCTATCATACCACTGGGTTCCCATGGGGGGTTTTTGAGCAGAGGAGGGATGTGATCAGACTTAGGATCCCATAGGCTGCTGTGTTGAGGTCAAACTCAGTGAGAAAGCTACTGCTTTGGCAAGAGACCAAGGGGTTCGAAACCTATGAGTTGGGACCCCACGTGTATGGGGGGGAGTGAAGCCCTGGGGCCACGTCAGGGCTGAGGTCCAGCTAGGTGTTGGGTGCTCATTGCTGCAGATCCCCCTGTGTCCACAGTGTGGCAGCAGAGCCTGAGCGGTAGTGCTTCAGAGTGGAGGCAAGGGACACCTGTCCCTTGGTTCGGATGGGGAACTGAGTTCCCCTGAGGCCCCAGAACTTGCTGGAGGCTACCCAGAAGCAAGAGCTTAGGTTCTCCACTGCTTCTGCCCTACTCAGATCCCTCAGGGTTAGTGGGTGTGGAGGGGCACTGGGATCTGAGGGACAAGCAGAGGTCCAGATGCCATCAGGTGCCCCTCAAGCCCACCTGCAGAACTGTGGGCAGAGCTCCCAGCCAGGGCCCCACACTCTACCTCTTTTGGCCCTAACTCCTTGGGGAACCCCTATGTGCCTTTGCATGTTCCAGTTCCTCTTCCTCAGGCAGCTCTGCTCAAAGTCACCTTCTCTAGCCCCCACCATGCTCCTCAGGGTTGCCTCTAGGCTCCCCCGGACCTTCTGTACACTCTGGGCTGTGCTGGGTTTTCCTCAGCACAGCCCAGAGTGTATTGTGTGGTCTTGGTTCTTCCATTCCTGGCTGGGAGACTGTGACCTAACTTCCACCTTTTCCTTTACTCAGTGTCACTGCAAGTGAGGCCCGTTACTTATTGTCTTATTTAATTTTCACTGCAATCTCTAAGACTTCATTTGGGGCCTGGGTTCAAATCCTGACTCTGCAGTGTATTAGCTGTGTGACTTTGGGCAAATTACTTATCCTCTTCTGGCCTCAGTTTCTTCCTTTGTAAAGTGGGCATAGGACTAAAGGAATGACCCTGGTGTCTGGCACAGACTAAGTACTCTGTTAATAAATGGTAGCAATATTGGGCCCCATTTTACAGAACAGAAAGCTGAAGCTCAGAGAGGTGAAATTGCAGAAGCAAGATTAGAACTTGGGGCCCACAGAGGAATGAAGCACAGAGCCCCCACCTTCCAACAGGCCTATGGCAGTGCCCACATGCCCAGCCCCCAGAGCCTCAAACCTAACACTCCCTGCGGGAGGCAGGTGCACCCAAGTTCCCAGGTCCTATAGCCCATCACGAACCAAGAAAAGCACAGCTCGGAATCCAGGCTCAAGTCAAGTGTCAGGGCTGAGAGTATTGCCTCTGGAGATCCAGTTACCCATGTATTATTCACCTGTGACCTTGGGCAGGTCACTTTTTTGAGCCTCAGTTTCCTCCTTTGTAAAATGAGGACAGAGTTGGTTAGCCCCAACACTCCCCCTGCCTGCCTGGTCTTTTCACTGAGGCATAGAACACTACTCACTCTCTGTGGATTGATGAGGCCCCAAATCAACTGCCCTCTCTCTTCTGGGCCTAAAGAACTCCGGCCCTTACAGCCAACTTCATTTGGCATACCATGCAGGATGAGGTGTTCACTCCTTCCCCCTGGCTTGGGCTGGCCCACTGACCCCTGTCCTGGAGTCCCAGTCAGCCCCTCAACTCCTCTTTCTCCTTCATCTCTCTCCTTCCACCCTAGGCCCCACCTCCCCCGTCCACAGCCTGGCATTTACCCCAGGAATTCTCAGGCCACCAGGAAGAAGCTGCATTTGTGGTTTGGGCAGCTCAAGGAGGGTCATGGCCTAGGCTGGGATCTGAGCCAGCTCCTGGATGACAGGGCCCACCTCCTTCAGCCAGGATCTTCTGGTTTTCCTCCCACTCCCTTGCTGCCCCCCTACTCTGCCTCCCCTTGGGGCTTACCCCCTTATCACTCCCCTGGGATCACCACATCTTTCCCTCCTTCCCTCTGCAGGGAAGTGACCAAATGACCTTGCGCAAGTCACTTCTCTAGCTTTAGCTTCTGTTTACTGTCTGTAAAATGGGATCATCCTTGTATCTATGAGGGAGGACTCAAGGAGATAAAGCACAGATATAGCATTTTGGGGGTGCCTCTTTCTGAGGACACCCTCAACATGTGCCAGTCTGGCTCAGGGACACCCCTATTCACCTACCTGCCCACCCACATCCTATCAACCACCACTGCCTGTGGACTCGACTCAAACAGTGTGGATTATTGTTACTTCTGTTGTATTTTTGTTGTATTATTTTAAATGAAATATTTCAAGCACACTGAAAAATACTTAAAATAACAGAGAAGCCACACAGGCACCCACAACCGACACATTAACGTTTTGTCATATCTGCTTAAGATCTTTTTAAAAAAATCTATTTTAAAAAATGTGCTGAGCATCTACTATGTGCCAGACACTGTTCTAGGCACTGGGGACACAGTGATGAACAATGGCATTAAAAACCCAGCCCTCAAGGAGCTCATCTTCAAGTTGGAGAGACAAGCAGTATACACATGAAGCAGTCAAGTAGGTGGTGGGTGAGAAGAGGTAGTCAGAGGAACCGGGCAGGGGAGGGCGGTAGGAGTGTGAGGAGGGCTGCAATTTTTTTTTTTTTTCCTTTTTGTCTTTTTTCGTGACCGGCAACAGATCGCAACCCTCAGTGTCGCGCCCATACCGGACTGGGACCGGCAACAGGATCGCAACCCTCGGTGTTGCGCCCGCACCTCGCTCAGCCAGTGCGCGGCCGGTCTGTATGTGGGATCCAAACCCTCGGCGGGAGCGTCGCCGCGCTCCCAAGTGGCGCACTGTAGCAGTGCGCCACCTGGCCAGCCCGAGGGCTGCAATTTTAAACAGAGAGGTCAAGGAGGTTTCCTTGAGCAAGTGCCATTTACGTCAAACCGAAAGGAGGTGAGGGATTTGGCTAAGTGGAGACCTGGGGGTAGAATGTTCTAGGCAAGGAAACAGCAAGTGCAAAGGTCCTGAGGCAAGAACTTGCCTCAGATGTTTAAGAAATGGTGAGGGGGCCAGAGCGTCCTGGAGTGATAGTCCTAAAAACAGCTGGTTCACTAGGCACTGTACACAATTACTGTTTCGAATCATCTCATTTAGTCCTTATTACATTTTACAGATTAGGAAACAGGCCCAGGGTGAGGTTACCCAGCTAGCAAGGGGATGTCTTGGGATTTTAAGCCAAACCTGGGTCCCATCCCAGAACTGGGCCAGAACCGTGGGGTGGCCTAGAAAGGAAGAGGGAGGGGCCACCCCACCCAGGAAATGCCAAGAAGGCAGTAGCCTGTCCCTGGCGTGAGGTTGGGAGGCTGAAGGAGAAACCAGCTTTCCTTTGCAGTGCTGCTGACTCAGGCGCCCTCCTGAGATTGGGGGTGCTTGAGATTACTGAGGACCCTGTGTTCATGTCCTTGCCTAGGTGCCCCTGAGCCTCAGTTTCTGGCTTCAAGTAATGAGCTGACTTGGCCTGGCAGCCTGGCCCTGTCCTCTAGGGCCGCCATGGTAATCACGGTCTGGGCTGCCCTGACTCGCTGGGGAGGGGACAAACAGTCATTAGTGCTCCAGATCCTCCCAGCCTGGGAGATAGTGCCTTCCCCAATGCCATTCCTGAACCCTGCCTGCCAAGGCCTCAGTTTATTTTTATTTTTTTAATTAAAAAAATTTTTTGACGGCTGTAGGCTACACAGGCCTCAGTTTTTTACCCATTTGTATCTCAGTGTACCCATTTAAACCCTCTTAATCGGATGGGGCAAGGCTGGGCCTCAGAATCATTTGAGAAAGGGGCTGTTTTAAAATCCAGATTCTGGGGCTGCACTCCACAGACATTTACATTTGGGAGACTTAGGATCTGCATTGTTAAATATGGGGGGGGTTCTGACACTTCGAGAACCCCTGCTTGTCATGGGACTCATCCCTGCTTATCCCCCAGCCCCCTCTACCTGGTCAATTCTTCACCCATTCCAGCCCAGCTTGAATTGTCCTCTCCCTGCCAGGACACCTACTCTATGCCAGATACCTCTTCTGGGCTCCCACAGCCCTCGTGCATCCCCCATTACAGTGCAGGGGACTATGGGTGGTTGTGGTCGTCACTCAGCTCTACTCTCCTGCCTCCTCCCCTGATGACTGTGAGCTGGGGTGTTGGGGGTAGGCATGGCTGCTTATTGCCTGATGACCAAGTCCCATTTCAAAATGGAGACCGACGAAGGGCAGGGACTTGCTCAGAGTGTTAGAGGGGAAGAACACAGACAGAGATTAACAAGAACCATAATAACAGCTAACATTTCCATGGCTCTTTCTATCTGCCCAGCATGTTCGAAGGACTTTACAAGCATTAATCCATTTGATCTTCACAACTCCTTGAGGTAAGTATCAGTATTATCACCATTTTTACAGGTGAGGAAACTGAGGCACAGAAAGCATAAGGTAACTTGCTCCAGGTCACGCAGCTTCTAAATGGTGAAGTAGGAATGTGAATTAACATCCCAACACTTCACTGTGTGAGGCCAGGTGGTGGGGCAGGGACCAGAACCCAGGCCTCTGAGCTGCCTAAGCTGAGCAAAGGGTGGACAGTGGCCAGAGGGTTCTGATCCTCCTCAATCCAGCCAGCTGTGCCCTCCACCAAAGACCTTGCCTTTCTCATCTGCGTCTCATTTCCTCATCTGTAAAACTGAGATAATGATGGGGCCGGCCCGTGGCTCACTCGGGAGAGTGCGGTGCTGACAACACCAAGGCCACAGGTTCGGATCCCATATAGGGATGGCCGGTTTGCTCACTGGGTGAGCGTGGTGCTCACAACACCAAGTCAAGGGTTAAGATCCCCTTACCGGTCATCTTTTTAAAAAAAAAAAAAAAAAAAAATGAGATAATGTTGCTTCCCTCACAGAACCGTCAAGAGCATTAAATCAATTGAAACCAGGAAAGTGGCTTTGAATAGTGCCCGCCACACAGTGGGCACTCTTAAACGTTGCTGACACCATCTTCCCACCTCGCACCTCCTGGCACCTCCACCCGCCTCTCTTTCTGCTGCAGCCCCGCCTCCTCTCCCAACTCTGGAAGGGCTGAGCAATGCTAGGCGTGGATGGAGAGGGCAGTCAGGTCCCTGTTGCTTGGCAGCTGCCTTGGGGTCAGAGGGACGCCTCTCCTCCCCTGACACAGCTGGTGGGGTTGGGGCCTGGCCTGCCTGCCCCACCTAAGCTTCTGGGACCTCAGCCAGCCCTGAACCCAAGGCAGCCGCCTATCTTCAGCCTGGAAAGAAAGGCTCAGGCTGGAGGCCATTGTCCAGATGAGAAAAGAGGCCTTGGAGGTGGGTGGAGACAGGCAGAAGGTCCCTTAAAGAGTGGGGGCGGGGCGCCCCTTTGTTTACACACTCGTCCCTGTGTAGGGGAGGCCCTTCCCCCGCCTCAGAAAAGCTCAAATCCAGTCTCAGGACAGTCCCAACTGCCACCTCTTGCGGAAGGGCCCCCGTCTCTTTCTTTGGCTGATGCCATTCATAAGACTCCTCTGTTCTGTGACAGAGCCTTCCGCTGTGGGTCCTGAAGGATGCGTAGGAGTTCCCCCGGGACTGTGGGCTGAGAGGGAATTCCTGACTGACCACACAGCCAAGGCGAAAGCATGGCGGCGGGAGGTGCTACGGCACAACGGGGAACAAAGCGATGTCCCGTGAAACTGGTAAAATATAAAGTTGCCAATCGTCAGGCCAATGCCGTAAATGGGGAAATCAAGGCTCGCCGGGGCCAGGGAGTTGTCCCACTCAGAGCTCTTCTGGCTTTCGGGACAGGGCTGTCCCATTACGTGACTGTGCACATTGCCCGCTGGTTTGGGGGAAGAAAAAGCCTTTTCTAAGCCCGGGAACACGCGCCAAGCCCCTCGAAGCGCGCGCCCCGCCGTCCACGCTGGAGCCCGGCTCGCGGACTACGAGTCCCGGCAGACGCCGCGCCGCGGCGCATGCTCGACGGGCGTCCTTCGCAAGGCTAGCCGTCCAGGGGCCTTGTCCGCCCCATTGTCTGGCCGGCAGGGGCGGGGCGGGTGGCATGGCGGGCTCACTCATTGGTCG
>NW_007726340.1:87282-117683 GCF_000696425.1 Galeopterus variegatus | reverse complement strand
CCCCTCCTCCGCTCTGGGACTCTGGGTGGGTTCGGGTCTCGCCGACTTTCCGTGTCTGCCCCTCCGCCGGGTCTCGGCGGGCCTCTCTGGCCCTGGCTCTGCACGTCTCTGCCTATCCGGATCTCTGGGTCTTTCTGTCTCTGTGCGATTCTTTGCGTCTCTCCGGGTCTCTGTCCCTCTGTCTGTCTTTCGCCGTCTCCTACTCCTCAGTCTGCGTGTGTGTTACTGGAAGGGTCTCTGCCTCTGTCCCTATGTATCTCTCCTCTCTTTCTGTCTCCCTTTCTCTCTCTGCCTCTTATTCCTCTCTCTGTTTCTGCATCTCTGAGTCTTTGCCTGTCTCTCCGTCTTTGTGGGAGTCTCTCGATCTCTCACTCTCTGTCCCTTTATCTTTCTTCTTTGAGACCCCTCTGCGTCCTTCCTCGGCCCTTGGGAAAGCCCAGCACCCTGGTTTGTTTTGCTTTTGCACCCAGGCAGGTGGGAGGGGTGAGGAGTGGAGGCAGATGTGGGGGTGGGGCTGGGAAATCCCTCCCTTCCCCCACCACTCCAGGCTCTGCCTTGCCCTGCTCTGCCCTGCCCTGCGAGGGGCTCCGAGTCCAGGGGACATGCCTGGCTATGTACCCAACTGCACTTTAAGTCATGGGGCCTCAGTTTCCCTAGCTATGAAATGGGGCCACTTTCCTCCCTGCAGTGGGCTCTGACTCCTTATGCCACTGGGGCCAGCTGACCTGACACTTTACACAAAGGTGGAGAGGGGCAGGAGGAGGCATGGGAAAGGGGCTGCCTCAGCCGCCACCTCCCCCTGCGCTAATGTGTGGTAATGCCAGGCCCCAGACTTGCTAATTCCTACAGGGGCCCGTTTTGGCCTCAGTTTTACCCTAGAGGCCTCTGATTGCAGAGCCTCTCACTGTTCTTTGGGATTAGAGTTGTTATCTCTACCATGACTGTGAGAAAATTGAGGTTTGGAGAGAGGTGGCAGAGAGGAGGTGATGACTTGCCCACAGTCACAGAGCCAGCTGGGACACTTTGTCTTAAGTTCCTCTGTAGGTGGGATTGGACTTTGGCCTTGAGGGGCAGGGATTTTTCAGAATGGCTACTGTAGTCATGAGCTGATGCCAGGTGCCCTGGGCTGTTGCAAGGAGACTCTTCTCACAGAGGAAGCTCTGGGACATCTCTTGGGGCAGGCAGGGTTTCCCTGCTGATGTCCCAGGTGGTGGCCGAGAACTTGCCAGGGCCCTGAGAAGGGCCTAGAGGGGAGGCTTGTGCTCGGGTTCCCCGCTGGTGCCTCTTCCTTTGCTGGGATAGCTCTGAGGTGAGCCCCCATGAGGTGAGAGGAGACTGGCTCTTTCCAGGAAGCTGGGGACAGGCACTGGGCTAAATGTCATTTCCTCATCCAGTGAGTTGGAGTGTGCAGTGGGGACCTGAGACAGATGGGGGTAAAGCTCAGCTCACTGTGGCTGGCCCTGGGGTGGCAGAAGCTGAGGGCCTTCCACTGAGGAGCAGAGGCCCTATTCCCTATTCTTAGTGAACAGCAGTGGTGGGAGGGAAGTGGTCTTGGGGAAGGGGCTTGGTCACCAAAGGGGGTGATAGGTGATCCCTAGGCAATAGGCCCCAGATTTCTGAATTGGCGGGGCAGGTAAGGGGTGAGCATGGATTTTGGACTCTGAGTCTTGGATTCGAATCTCAGCCCAGCCCAGGAGCTGTCTGTGGAATGTGTGCTCTGTGTTAATGTAACAGGTACTGTGTCAGCACCGTGCTCTGAGCGAGCTGACAGGCCAGCCCTGAGCCCCTACTGTGTGTGAGGTCTCAGGTGCTGGAGACACAGCAGTGACCAAAAGGGACAGATAGCTCTTCATTCAGGAGGCTGATGTACTGGTGGGGGAGAGAGTGAAAATCCAAACCAAAAAATAAAATATACAGTAGTTCTCTGTGGAGAAAAAGCAGGGTCGGGATGTGGGGAGTGTGGACTGAGATGGTGGCCCCAGTCTCCTGGAGGCCTCTCTGATAGTTGATTCCTGGGCCACTGGAAGGAGCCCGCCAAGGGAAGTGCTGGGGGAAGAGTGTTCCAGGCAGAGGGACAGTAGATGCAGAGGCCCTGAGGCGGGATGGCCTGGAATTGGAGGGGAGCAGAAGGGCATTGGGGCTGGAGGCACGTGAGCCAGGAGGAAGGTGGGAGATGAGGACAGAGAGGGGCCAGCTGGTGAGGACTTGGCTTTGACTCTGGGTGAGCTGAGGACCCTGGAGGGTTCTGAGCAGAGGGGTGGGGATCTGTGGTTTTCACAGGATCCTTCTGGCCTCTGCGTGGGGAACAGACCATAGTGAGCACTAGTTTGGGCGAGTGATGTGGGGCCTGGAGCAGCGTGGGGCCTGTAGAGTGTGAGAAGGGGGTGACTTCTGTGTGTGTTTTGAAAGCCGAGCTGATGGGGCTCAGAAATACATTAGATGTGGGGTGTGAGGGAAGCAGACGCTGGACAGATGACCTGAGCTTGTCTCCTCTAACTCCTCTGTAAAGCGGGGAGCCTGGTGGGGCCCACATCAAGGTTGTGGGGATTGGCGATACAGTTGTCATGTGTCCCATCTCTGGACACCAGGCCATAGCCAGGGCCTGGCAGTGCTGGTGGGAAGGGAAAGCCCCTCCAACACCTGCCAGCTTCCCAGCCAAATGGGCAACTCTGTCCTCATGTGGGTTCACTGTGCCCAGTGTCCAGGTGAGAAACTGAGGCTTGGNTAGACGCTGGACAGATGACCTGAGCTTGTCTCCTCTAACTCCTCTGTAAAGCGGGGAGCCTGGCGGGGCCCACATCAAGGTTGTGGGGATTGGCGATACAGTTGTCATGTGTCCCATCTCTGGACACCAGGCCATAGCCAGGGCCTGGCAGTGCTGGTGGGAAGGGAAAGCCCCTCCAACACCTGCCAGCTTCCCAGCCAAATGGGCAACTCTGTCCTCATGTGGGTTCACTGTGCCCAGTGTCCAGGTGAGAAACTGAGGCTTGGAGAGTACTGTGACTAGTGGGGCAGTGTAGTGTTACTGACATCCCTGATGCACAAGCCCCCTTACACCATCCCCACCACTGGTGAGGGTGAGGATCACATTGCCTAGCTGTTTCCAGGTGGGGACGTGGGATGACACCTTCAGGGGCTGAACGGGAAACTACCTCTCTCTGTTCCTCAGTGTCCCTGTCTCTGGGATCTGCCTACTTTGTCCTGGGTGTTGACCTGTCACCTGTGGCCTCCATATGGTGGCTGTGTTTGGAGAGCACCATGGACTTCACATGGGACCCCGGGTAGCTTGGCTCCTCACCAAGCTTCAGTCTGTGCCTCTAAGAATGGTGTGCAAAGCCCTCCACAGGGCAGGTTGGGTTCTCTTCAGTGCCTGCACCTCTGTTAGCCTTGTTTTCTCCGTTTGTTGTTAGAACCTTGTACGCAGTGGGGTGGACACTGGCGTTGATGGGAACGGGACTTGGCAAAGGTTGGGTTCTGTAGGCCACACACGTGGTAGAGTCATGGAAGAGCCCAGGGGCTCAGCCACCTCCCCACTGGCAGGAGGTGCAGTCACCCGTTTCATAGCTAAGGACACTGAAGTGCGAAGAGCACCCCAGTTTGTCAGTGGCAGGGCCTGGAGGATGCTTTGGGGTGGCCCTTGGGGTGGGGCAGGGGCAGCCGTGCCTGGGCGTGTGCCCCCCAGCAGCCTTTCCCTTCATTCAGACTGTGGAACATGGCTTCCCCAACCAGCCCAGCGCCCTCGCCTTCGACCCCGAGCTTCGCATCATGGCCATTGGCACCAGGTCTGGGGCTGTCAAGATGTATCCTTTGCAGCTGCGGTGGGCAGGGCCCAGCTCTGGAGTGAGAATGGGGGCTCTGATGGAGGCTGCAGTGGGTGCCGGAGTCTCATAGGAGGTTGGCATGGCCTCTGCGCCTGGGACAACACCTCACAGTGATGATGGCGTCCTTTTGCTGGGAGATGGGGTAATGGGGGTGTCAGTTTGCAGTGGCCACAGATGTCCCTTGCTACATTTCAGCCAGCCAGTTACCTAGGCGACCCTGCCTGGTCCCAGCAACTGGGACCAGGGAGGCTGGGCCAAGGGGCTGGGCCATAGTACCCGGTGAGAGTGGTGGGTGGGCTGGGGGCCCTGGTGAGTGAGTGCACACCTGTATGCGAATGTGCAGACATGTGTATTCAGCTGCAAGGGCTGGGGGCAGTGCCAGGCTCAGCATGGTGAGCGTGGCACAGCCCCCACCTGGATCCTGGCGGCCGCACAATGGGCCGTGTGAGCTGCACAAAGCGGGCATTTTCCCTGCAGGCACAGTGTGGGGGTGGGGGACAAGCAGGCAGCTGAATGCCTCCTTGCCTGCCCTGGAGAATCCCACCCTGACTTCTCTTGGGGAAACTGAGGTGCAGGATCTGGCTGGCAGCTGCTTGGTGAGGGGTGCCCACCCCTCCCCCTTCCTGTGTGGCCCTCTAGGTCTCAGTACCCTGGTTAGGGGCATCATTTGGCAAAACATGAGTCGGTGCCTGGAAAGTCGAGGGTGTGGAGTGGGGGGGTTTCCTCACCCTAGGGCTGGAGAAACTGGCCAGGCAGGGGTGGGCATCTGGGCCTGTAGTTAGTGAGTTTCCTGCCTACTCTTGGGTGCCCCCTCCTCTCCCATGGGCCCCTGAGGCACTAGTGGGGGTGAGGACAGTGCCCTGGCCCCCACCTGGCCTTAGGCACCCACCTCCTGGCCTGCTGTCCCCACCCCTCGTGGGTGCTGTGCTGACTCTACACATGTGTCCCTGCAGCCTTGTTCTCCATGTCACGAAGGTCAGTGTCTTGCGCCATGCTTTGCTGTTGTCAGGGTCTCTTGTGTACTCCTCATGGTCACAAAGGACCTGAAGTACAGACGAGGGGACTGAGCCTCAGAGAGGGCCAGAGCCTGGGGTCCTCCTTCCTTTCCCTCCTACCACCACAGCCTGGAGTCCCTGGGGTTGGGAAACTGAGGCTGGAGAAGGCCAGCCCTGGTCACCAGAAACTGCCCCTCCCCCTGCAAGGCCGGCCCCATCTCCTTGGCGACCCTGGTTCCCACCCAGCTGCTCCTGCCCCCTTTTGTCCCCTCCTCTGTGTTCCTCACCAGGCTCCTGCAGGGAATCCCAGCTCAAGCTCCAGGCAACAGCTCCTGTGCTGTCACCAGGGCAACGTTGCTGACCTCTCCCTAAACCATCCTTCCTGGGGCCCCCTCAGGCCCCGCCACCTACCATCCACCCTGGAGTTGCTGGGACTCTAGCACTGACACAGGCACGTCAAGCAGGTCGCCCAGCCTCCCCAAGTCTCTGCGTGTTCATCTATACAATGGGCAGGCTGGGGTCTGTCCTCCCTTGCGGTGGGGGCTGTTGGCTTCCTGCCCTGGGGAAAGGTTGGTTTCCTTGCCCACAGCTGGAGTTTGGCCTGGAGCTGTGGGAACAGGCGGCCTGGACTCTGCTCTGTCCTCAGATTTTGCTGTCCGGGCCTGGCCTGGCATTTCTGGCCCACCTGATCACAACCTAGCAAGTCTGGCTCTCAGAGCCCACACAGGCACACACAACAGGCTGAAAAGGCGTGGAGCCCCAGCTGTGCGTCAGGCCTGGGCTGAGGGTGCTGGGCTTGTTTTTGCTCTCATTTGATCTGCAATAGCTCTACGAGGTAGGAGTCACTTGCCACTTTACAGATGAGAAAGTGAAGGTCCCATGGCAGCTCTTGCCTTTCAGGAACTGAGTGGAGCCTGCACTCTGATCCTGGGGATACATTGGGGGTGCAGGACAGAAGCTTCTTCAGGGAGCTCCAATGGGCCTTGAAGGACTCCTGGAATGGGCAGGCCTGGGACAGGGCCCATCCAAATAGCCCTGGGGAAGGAGGCTTGGGTGTCTCCTGGGCCATGGTTTTCTGGTCTATGCCAGCTTGTTTCTGCCCTTGACCCGTCAACTGCAGCTATGGTGCACCCGGCGTGGAGTTTACGGGCCTACACCGTGATGCGGCCACTGTCACCCAGATGCACTTCCTGCCCGGCCAGGTGGGCCTCTGCTCCCACTGCCCAGCTTCTTGTGGCCCCAAAGTCTCCCACCCCCCAGGCTAGCCCAGTCTTGGTCTTTGCTCACCCCCCAGGGCCGCCTCCTGACCCTGCTGGACAACAGCAGCCTGCATCTGTGGGAGATTGTCCACCATAATGGCTGTGCCCACCTGGAGGAAGTTCTCGGCTTCCAGCTGCCCAGCCGGCCAGGCTTTGATGGTGCCAGGTACTACAGAACTTGGGCGGGGTCAGCTTCAGGGCAGGGAGACCCAGGGCAGGCTGTGGGAGCCGGCCGTGCACAGGCATGGTGGGGACGAAGCACGAGTGGGGGCTGCGGTTCAAGGCTCAGGGTACATGGCCAGGCCTGGGTCCCAGGCTGCTGCAGTGCACCCTGCTTGACTGAGGTGTACTCTGTGGACTTTTGAGGTGTACTCTGTGGACTTTTCAAGTTTGATGGGAGGTTCCGGCTGAGTTTGAGATGAGCAGGTAGTGTCTGTGCTACCTAACTATGAGAGCCTCGAATGGCTGTGAGACCCTTCAGTGGCGCTAGGATATACATGTGTCATATGCCACATTCCTCAGGCCTGAGGCCTGGTGCTGCTCCCCTGCAATGATGGGGGTGTCTGGGGACTTGGGGCAGGGTCTAAGCGAAGCTGACATCAGCAGCAATCCCCTGACTGCTTCAGTTGGGGGTGGAAGATGTGCCATAAGTGTATAGGTGAAAGGGCAGGTGTGTGGGGCAGGACGATCCCATAGGCTGTGCCTGGTGAGGTGCTGGCAGGGTGCCCCAGGGTTAATGCAGTGGCCTGGACCCCCAGGGGAGGTATAGGGGCTGCTTCCTCCCCAGCCCTGCATGAAATGGCTGGAGTGGGGGCGTCCTCACCCAGCAGTGGATTCCTGGGGCTCTCCTGCAGTCAGGAGATGCCAGAGGACTAGTGGTGGGATTCCTGGGTAGGGGTCAGGGAGGGCCTGTCTGTCCAGGAGCCCCTGGTTCTGATTTGGGTGTTGCCTTGGTTCTTGCCTTCCTTGCCCGGTGGATGGGAGGAGCCAGTAGCCTGTCTCTAAGACCTGGGGATCCTATTTTAATCCCTCTCCCTGCTGACATCCTGATGAATAATTGAGCAGGCTAATTACACTGCACCATAGCCTTCCCGGGGCGCCAGCCTGTTCCTTAAGTAGGCTCTAGCGAGTGCAGAGGGGCCGGTAATGAGCTAACAGTAGTGGCTTAGCCCCTTCCACGCCCCTCCACAGCAGGCAGATGGGGTCCCACCCTCACCCCTTCCACTCCTCCCCTGCAGTACCCCTTCCAGCCTCACCCGTGTCACGGTGGTCCTGATGGTGGCTGCGGGCGATACTGCCGTCCTGGGCACTGAGGGCGGCAGTGTCTTCTTCCTGAACGTTACTACCTTGACGCTGCTCGAGGGGCAGACCCTCAGCCCAGACGAGGTTCTGCGAAGGTGAGGGGCAGACGGGTTTTCCAGCACCCCCTCTGTGCCCGGGAAGTCCTGCTGGTTCACCTGAGTTCCTCTGCAGCGTGCCAGATGAGTGCCGGTGCGGAAAGGCACTGGGCCCCGTGGAGTCGCTCCAAGGACACCTGCAGGAGCCCACCAAGATCCTCGTTGGCTACAGCCGGGGTCTGCTGGTTATCTGGAACCAGGCCACACAGTGTGTGGACCATGTCTTCCTGGGTAACCAGGTACGTGGGTGAGGCCCCCATCCCTCAGCCTGGGTCCCCTGCGTAGGCCCACATGGCTCACGCCCACTTGCCCCTGCCCACAGCAGCTGGAGAGCCTGTGCTGGGGGCGTGGTGGAGGCACCATTGTCAGTTCGCACAGTGATGGCAGCTATGCCATCTGGTCCATGGACGCTGGCAGCTCCCTGACGCTGCAGCCCACGGTAGCCACCACACCCTACGGTGAGTACTAGAGAGGCCTGAGCTGGAGGGTGGTGATGGGAGGGCTGCCTGGCCTTGCTGGGGGTCACTGCCCTGCAGAACCATATCTGTAAAGGGGGGGCTCCCCTGGGGGACATGGTCAGGGGTAGGGGACCTTCCCCTGGGGGATGCAGGAGGCAGCTGTGAGGTGGAGCACAATGGAGGGCAGATCAGGCTGGGAGAAGTAGTGAGAGATGCAAGCGGGTCGGGTCTGACTCTGTCCCACCTCCCAGGCCCCTTTCCCTGCAAGGCCATCAACAAGATTCTGTGGCGGAACTGTGAATCTGGGTAGGTTGGGGAGCGGTGTCTGGCGTGGGTCAGGCTGGAAGGGCGGGGTCTGGGTGCACGGGCAAAGCTCTCCTTGGGTCGTGTAGTGTGTTGTGGGCCAGGTGGCTCCTGGCTCACTGCCCCCGCCCCCCATACAGGGGCCACTTTATCATCTTTAGTGGTGGCATGCCCCGTGCCAGCTATGGCGACCGCCACTGTGTGAGTGTGCTGCAGGCGGAGACACTGGTGACTCTGGACTTCACCTCCCGCATCATTGACTTCTTCACGGTGCACAGCACGCGGCCTGAAGATGGTGCGTGCCTGGCCACCCCCTCCCCCACCTTGTGTCCTGTGCTGCCTGTGGCCATGCTCACCCCATCCTGCTGTCCCACAGAATTCGATGACCCCCAGGCCCTGGCTGTGCTGCTGGAAGAGGAGCTGGTGGTGCTTGACCTGCAGACGCCTGGCTGGCCGGCCGTGCCTGCCCCGTACCTGGCCCCACTGCACTCGTCTGCTATCACCTGCTCAGCCCATGTTGCCAACGTCCCCGCCAAGCTGTGGGCCCGCATTGTGAGCGCTGGAGAGCAGCAGAGCCCCCAGCCTGGCTCCAGCACCTCGGTGTGTGTTGGGGGCATTCTGTAGGGTGGGTTTTGGGGTGGGAGGGTGTTCCTGGTACAGGCCCAGGCTTAGAGGTGGGAATGTGCTGGGTGTATGTGGGGAACTCTGAGGCATTTGGTGTCCTGGATGCCATGCCCAGGGTGAGAGGGAGAAGACATTTGTACTAACTTTGTGTTCACATCTCCACTGCCCTTTCCCAGAGCTGGCCCATCACTGGGGGCCGGAACCTGGCACAGGAGCCATCGCAGCGAGGGCTGCTGCTGACCGGGTAGGGCAGATGCAGCTGTGACGTGCGTGCATGTGTGCTTGTGTGCGTATGTAGGCAAGGAGACCCTGCACCTATCAGGCCTGGTATGCCCATTGCAGTGTGGGAGAGCCTGTCCTGGGTCTGGCAGGCCCTCATGTGCTGAGTGACTGAGGCCTGGCCCCTCGCGGGACTGGATCACCCCACTTCGCCTGGGTTGGATTGAGATGAGCCTCCCTAGACCCTGGTTCAAGGCCCCGCCCTGCTTTGCCTCCAGCAAACTAAGCTCCAGCAAACCCCAGGGCTCCACCCACCCAGCCTGCCTGCCCTGGGACCGGAAAATCTGGGCTGGCCCACGCCAAGCTGCCCAAGGCAGGTGCTGGAGAGCCCGACCTGGGCCTGACGGGCGCTGACATGCCCGGTGACTCAGGCCCCAGCTTCCTGCCTTGCCCCTCCCTCCCGCCTGTGCTGGGACCCTCGGGCCTCTGACTCCAGCATGCCCTCCCCTGCTTAAGAACTTGCTGTGGCTTTTTACATCTGTTGGAGTGAGTCTTAGCCCCACAGACTCATACACCTCATGCCCTCGCCGTGGGCTCCCACCACTGCCAGGGGCCAACACATGGGCTCTGCAGCTGGGTCCTAGGGCTATGCCCTAGATTTGTCTACTTCCCTCTTCTCTCACTTCCTCCCTATCTCCCTAGTCTTCCTGCTGCTCCCCCAGCAGGGCCTCAGGCCCCAGCTGGTCCCTGCTGGCATGCCCTGCTTTCTGCTCTGTGACTACCTAGCTCCTGGTCACTTTGCTGGGTGCTCCCAATGGGGACAGACCTCCATAGTGCTCTGTTCCCTGTGTTTCCACCTCTGCCATCTCCTGTTCACCAGGGTGGTCATTTTCACACCTTCCCACCGTGTTTGAAGGGCCCTGGTGCATGTGGCGCATGTGGCCTGGCATGTAGTAGATGCTCATTACATGTGTGTCCTGTACAGTAGGTGCTTGCTGGTTGTTGTATGCAGTAGGATCTAAGTCAGTGTTTGGCATATGCAGTAGGTGCTCAGTAAGTGGCCAGTGGATGGGTGGACAGAGGGGTGTGCAGGCCTCCCAGGAACCCAGGGGTGAACCTGATGTCCACCCTCCCTGCAGCCACGAGGATGGCACCGTACGGTTCTGGGATGCCTCGGGTGTGGCACTGCGACCGCTCTATAAGCTGAACACGGCTGGCCTCTTCCAGACAGACTGTGAGCACGCCGACAGCCTAGCCCAGGCTGCTGAGGACGACTGGCCACCCTTCCGCAAGGTGGGCCCCCCTCCCCTGGCCCCAAGGAGCCCATCCTGGCTCTGCCTAAAATCATCACTCTGTCCCATCCCCCCAGGTGGGCTGCTTCGACCCCTACAGTGATGATCCCCGGCTCGGAGTGCAGAAGGTTGCCCTCTGCAAGTACACAGCCCAGATGGTGGTGGCTGGCACTGCAGGCCAGGTAGGGCTGGGTGTCCCCCAGGTTGGGAATGTCAGGGAGGGCTTTCTGGAGGAGATGAGCTGAAATGGAGGATCTGGTGGAAGGGTAGAGGGACTGGCACAGGCAAAAGCCAGAGATGGGAATGGGGCTCCAGGGGAGGCTGGCTGGGGTGAGGACAGATGGGAAGTGGGCCTGTCGCTGGAAGTCTCAAATCAGGCTCGGGCTGGGGGAACCATGGGGGTTGGGCGCCAGGAGCAGGAACACAGGTGTTAGATGAGCTCTAGGAGGGCAAGGACCAGCGGGTCTTGGTCACTGCCATGCCCCTGGCACTTGCACAGTACACAGAAGGTGCTCAATGTGTGCTGAGTGCTAAGTGGAAGACAGAGGCTCAGGAAAGGTGGCTTCTTTGCTCCAGAAGGGCAGGGACCAACTGGGCTTGGTAACCACCATGTTCCTTGGTGCTCATTGAGGGCTGTGATATACAGTAGGCATTCGGTAAGTGCTTGTTCAGTAGATGAACTGATAACAATTATGAGGCCACCCTGGCAGTGGCTGGGGGGTTTATCAGAGGCTGCAGGCTGAGGTGGGGCCCAGGGGCGGCCTCTTCTCCGCACTGACCCTCCCCCACCCCCCGGGGGCTCAGGTGCTGGTGCTGGAGCTTAGCGACGTGCCGGAGGAGCAAGCGGTCAGCGTGGCCAGCGTGGACCTCCTCCAGGACCGCGAGGGCTTCACGTGGAAGGGCCACGAGCGGCTGAGCCCGCGCACAGGGCCACTGCTATGGCCTGTTGGCTTCCAGCCCCGCGTGCTGGTGCAGTGCCTGCCACCAGCTGCTGTCACAGCTGTCACACTCCACACCGAGTGGAGCCTTGTGGCCTTTGGCACCAGTCATGGTTTTGGCCTCTTTGACTACCAGCGGAAGAGCCCTGTGCTGGCCAGGTGCGTGGGGTTGGCGAGCAGCTAGAGCCCCAGTGAGATGGGGTCTGGGCCTCGGTTTCCCCTTCTAAAGTATGGAGTGGCAAAGGTGGGGTGATTTTTAAAGTCTTTTTAACCTCTGTTGCCCTGTAAGAAATAACCTGGCTCTTAATGAAGGACGTTCTAAGCACTGCCAGCTACCAAGTCCACGGGGCAGCACCAGAGGGGCTCTGGCTTCCTGACCTGAGCCCCTCGATGCCTGGCCTCTGGGGCCAGCAGGAGTGCGGTGTCTACTCCAGGAGGCTGCCCCATAACGTGACCAGCCCCTGCTGCCCCCAGGTGCACCCTTCACCCCAATGACTCCCTGGCCATGGAGGGTCCGCTGTCCCGGGTGAAGTCACTCAAGAAGTCACTGCGCCAGTCTTTCCGGCGCATCCGTAAGAGCCGTGTCTCAGGCAAGAAGCGGGCTGCTAATGCCAACAGTAAGGTGAGCTGGGGCAGGCTGCCTGGGCGCTGGGCTCTGGCCCTGACCCCGGCCCCTGGCATTGTTCACCTCATGGCAGTGGGCCCTCCGTATGAGCTGGGCAAGTCAAGAAAGTGAGGGATGGATGGTGATGGGACAGTGGCCCCCGGCAGAATGCAAGCAGCTGGGGTGCTGGGAAGATGGTGTTTAGGACACCCACCTCAACAGTTGCAGGAAGCCAATGCACAGCTGGCGGAGCAGGCCTGTCCCCACGACGTGGAGATGACGCCTGTGCAGCGCCGTATTGAGCCCCGCTCTGCCGATGACTCCCTCTCAGGTGTTGTGCGCTGCCTCTATTTCGCAGACACCTTCCTTCGAGATGGTGAGGCCAGGACAGGGACAGGGTGGGGAGGTCGCCTCCGTTGGCCATCCAAAAAATGGGGGGTGGGGGGGTGGGACTGCTCCCTCCAAGAGGTTTGCAAGTGTTACTGAGCACCCGACCCACTGCGTGCCAGCTCTGGTGACCAGGCTTCCCTGGCTCCCAGGTGGAAGGATGCTGAGGGGTTGGTGAGTGAGTTGCGGCCTCAGACCTGAGCAAGGAGAAGGGACCAAGGCCTAGTAGATGACCAGGAGGGACAGTGGCCAGTGCCTAGGTCTTGAGGTGGGCATGGGGCCTGGCTTTGACCCTGGGTAGCTTGGGAGCCTCGAAAAGGTCCTGGGTGTATTGATTGGTTCATTGATCAATTTTTAAATTGTATGATGAAGAATTCGAACGCAAAAATAGAGGGGCATACAGTTGACCCATGCATCTTACTGCTGCCACCAGCCATCTGCTGCCACGACCCTGTCTCCACCCCACACTGCTGTTTTTTATCTTGCTGGAGTATCTTGAATGAAAGCCCAGGCCTGAGCACTTCATTCAGTATGTCTCTGACAGATGTCACTGACAGCCACACTGCCCACATGGCACCTAATTCCTGAGTCTCATCTTAGACTGAGTCGTGGGTCCTCCTTCCTGATGACATTTATTTATGGAGGGGCTTTGTTGGGTAGATTTTCCCACTGCCCAGATGTGGCTGATGTAACCAGGGATGGTTCAGCTTGTTCTGCCATCCCTGTGAGGAGGCTGGTGGGGTTCAGGGTCACAGCTGGCTGGGGCTCCTGCCTCAGCCTTGTCAAGCTTTGAGTGGCTCAGTCACTTTTCACCTTGGGGCTTTTGCTTAGGTCCATCGATTCATCAAGGGTGCAAAGTGGTGAATGCGTGAGTCCTTGTTTAGCTCTGATCCTGTTCCCCAGAGGTTTGGTTCACACAGGCAGAGCAGCACTGATGGGCGGGCGTCAGGCGAGCCTCAGTTCATTTCACCGCAGGCTCAGGGCTTCCATGTTGAAAGGCTCCCTCTGGCTGCCCCATGGGGTTCACTGAAGAGGGTGGGGGTGAGGCAGGGGCTGGAACCAGGGCACAGCTGTGGGGTGAGGCCTGATTGCCAGTCTGTCCACAGGACTAGTGACAGCACATCAGGGGTGAGAGAGGAGTCGGGGGCTTGCCGGTTTGGGGCTGAGTGATGGGAAGTTGTGGCTGAGTGACAGGAAGTTGGAGCTGCAATGACAGGGTGGGGCTGGAGGGGTCAGGGTCCGGTGGGTGCCCACTGACATCCCGTGCAGATGCCCTCCAGGCCATGCCTGCTTCTGCAGAAGGCCTGCATCCAGTCTCGAACTGGAGCCGGTAGCAAAGAGCAGTGTTGGAGGCCATGAGGCTACTCAATCACTGGGGAGGCCTGAGTGAGCCACAGTGAACAAGTGGAGAGGCAGGAGAGGCAGAGAGACTGCAGGGGCCTTCAGGGAGTGCCTGCCTCACCAAGCCTGCACCCCGCAGCAGCCCACCACGGGCCCACCATGTGGGCAGGTACCAACTCGGGCTCCGTGTTTGCCTATGCACTGGAGGTGCCGGCAGCAGCAGTTGGCGTTGAGAAGCGGCCCGAGCGGCCAGTGGAGGCCGTGCTGGGCAAGGAGGTGCAGCTGATGCACCGGGCACCTGTGGTGGCCATCGCCGTGCTGGACGGGCGTGGCCGGCCACTGCCTGAGCCCTACGAGGCCTCGCGGGACCTGGCGCAGGCGCCCGACATGCAGGGCGGTCATGCCGTGCTCATCGCGTCTGAGGAGCAGTTCAAGGTAAGCTGCTGTGCCCTGCTCCCACCTCATGGATGCTGTGGACCCTCCAGAAGCCCTGCCCTGCTTACATTCCCTACCTGCTTAGTCTGTTCACGACCCTCCTGCCCAGTTGAAATGCTCCCAGCCAGCAGAGTCTACCCCTGCCCCCTACAGAACCCCCATGCCCCGTCAGTTTCCCCAAGACCCTCCTACCTCATTCCCCCATCATGGGGCTCCTGTATCCCACCAGAACTTCTTGCATTCCTCTCCTGCAGGAACTCGTGGTTTGGTGGGGATACCAGGCCACATAATATAAGGACCCTGTGTGGTTGATTTTGCCACCGATGGAGAGAGGCCTAGGAGGTCTCCAGGTTGAGTGCAGAAGATGACAGGGGGGCGGCCAGTTCAGAGGGGGGCGGCATGGCGCACAGAGAGAGGAAGCAGTGAGGGCGTAGGTTGGGACAGAGTCCTATGGGACAATGTGGGCCTTGTGGCTGGGGCTGGCAGTCAGCAGTCGTGAGGGTGAGGGGCCCCGGAGTGAGGACAGGGCCGGGCTCTGTGCTCATTGTCTGCCTGTCGCCAGGTGTTCACACTGCCCAAAGTGAGTGCCAAGACCAAGTTCAAGCTGACGGCCCACGAGGGCTGTCGTGTGCGCAAGGTGGCACTGGCCACATTTGCCAGCGTGGCCTGTGAGGACTATGCCGAGACCTGCCTGGCCTGCCTCACTAACCTGGGTGACGTCCATGTCTTCTCCGTGCCTGGCCTGCGGCCCCAGGTGCACTACTCCTGTATCCGGAAGGAGGACATCAGCGGCATCGCCTCGTGTGTCTTTACACGCCACGGCCAGGGTGAGGCAGCAGGGGCATTTAGGAAGGCTTCCCCAGGCAAGGGATCTAAGTGGGGCCAGAAGAATTGCCTGGGGGTGGTCAGCAGAAAGGCCATTCCAGGTGGGACACAGGCCCAGCCAGCACATGCCAAGGAGGGGACCGCTGAGGGGCTGTGGTTGGTATCGTCTCCTGACCACATTTCTCACTCCTCTCCTGCCAACCCACCCAGGCTTTTATCTGATTTCTCCGTCGGAATTTGAACGCTTCTCTCTAAGTGCCCGGAACATCACAGAGCCACTTTGCTCTCTGGACATCAGCTGGCCCCGTGATGCCACCCAGGCCAGGTGTGTGGAGGGGCAAGTCACTGGCCTGTGGGTCCTGTGACTGGGGCCAGGTCTCATCCCACCCCAGGGTCTGCCCTCACTGGTGTAGCTCCTGTCTGTTCTCTGGACTTGGGAGTGGGAAGGCGGAGATCGAGCCCTCCAGCCTCAAGGTACCTGCCTGTGGTCCCCATCACATCCCCATATCTGCAGCTACAGGCTCCAAGAGTCGCCCAAGCTGAGCCAGGCTAACGGGACCCCGAGCATCATCCTGGCCCCGCAGAGCCACGATGGAAGCCCCGATCCTGCCCACAGCAAGGGAGCTGGTGAGGGGTCGCAAAATGGAGGCAGGCTCCGGCCCAATAGTGTCCTGGGGGCGGAGTCAGGACATGATACCAACACAGCTCAGTGTGGGGACCTCTGCAGGAGGTCACAGCTTAGCCAGGGCTGGAAGCCAGGCAGAAGAATGGGTGTGTGTGTGCCTGTTGGTCTGTGTCCCAGGTCCCCAGGTGCAGAGGGTGTGCCAAGGGGTCCTGGTAGAGGCTGATTACTTCCTCCCTGCAGACACCCCAGAGCCACCTGAGGCCATACTCTCACCCACATCTATCGACTCGGCCACAAGTGCTGACACCACGCTGGACACAACAGGGGACGTCACGGTGGAGGATGTGAAGGATTTCCTGGGGTGAGGCTGGTGGGCAGGTCTACAGACGGACTGCCCATCTTCCTGGCCTCCCTCCCCAGGGCCTCCAGGGGCTCCCCCCGTCTCTCCCCTTCTGATCAGCCATTCCATCCTCCAGCTCTTCTGAGGAATCTGAGAAGAATCTGAGAAACCTTGCAGAAGACGAGGCCCGGGCCTGCACCATCCTGATCAAATGAGGTGCTGCAGGGTGGGCCCCTGGTGTACCTGGTCTTCACCACTCCACAGCGCCAACCCCTTGGGCCCCCTGTCTGGGCCCCCCAGGACTTCCCCCTGCCCTGGTCTTGCACATGGAACCCTGGCAGGCCTCTGTGATGGTGGCACTCCCTGAAGCCTGGCTGCCTTTCATGGAGTGTCCCCATGAGGGGCTTTAGGGGCTCATATAGGCATAATTTTTTTTTTTTTTTTTTTTTAAAAGATGACCGGTAAGGGGATCTTAACCCTTGACTTGGTGTTGTCAGCACCACGCTCAGCCAGTGAGCGAACCGGCCATCCCTATATGGGATCCGAACCCGGGGCCTTGGTGCCATCAGCACCGCACTCTCCCGAGTGAGCCACTGGGCCGGCCCTACAGCAAATTTAATTTAAACCTCATTTGGCTTTATTGTGATTCTACAGTCGGGAAACACTTCATACTATAAAATAGAATAAGTGTTCCAATGAACCAAGCAGAGGCGGTCCCTTGACTTGGTGTTGTCAGCACCACGCTCAGCCAGTGAGCGAACCGGCCATCCCTATATGGGATCCGAACCCGGGGCCTTGGTGTTATCAGCACCGCACTCTCCCGAGTGAGCCACGGGCCGGCCCTAGGCATAATTTTCATAATTATTAGAAAGGCAGACCAGCCCATCAGCCTTTGGATGTCATGGGTGGTATTTGGAACAAGACCAGATCAAACCATTTAGAGATGGCAGCAGTTTGGGGCTCAGGTGCTGGTTTGGCCAGCCTATTTCATAGGTGAGGTCACTGAGGTGCAGGTTGAGCCCAGCACATTGAGTGTGGCCAAGGCTGACTGGCCCCTGCCCGTCTCAGTGTGGACCTCTGCTTAGATCTGGGGTGTGTCTGGGGCCTGTGGATCTGCCCAGCATGTTTGTCCCCTAGTGCCTCCAGTCCCCTAAATGTAGGCCACAGCCTTGCTCTACACTGGACAAACACCCCCAACTCACTGTTCGTCTGGTGCTGGGTCACCACTGCCCTGCTCTGGCTTCCGTAGGTCATATGTGGTCCAGCACTTGGGTACCCGGCCTACAGACTCAGCAAACCCATCTCAGGCTGTCAGTTAAGGGCCCTTGCCTGCTCTGCAGAGGAGGCTGAGTGGTGGCATCTGTGTGGCCTAGTCTGGACTGCTGGGCTGCCTTGGACAGTCCACCTGTCTGGGCCTCTCTTACCTTCTGCTCATCCCTCTTTTCTCCCTCTACCAGGAAGGCCAGAACTCCCAACCACCACTTGTCCTGCTTGCAGCTGGGGTCCTGGATCCCTGGCTCCTGCCTGGCCCCTTAACACAGACTGACACCTGCTAACCTGTGGGCTCCGGTGGGCCCTGCCGTCCTCTCCGTGCCAACCCTGGGCCCCGGAGTAGTGCACTTGGGGGCACTCAAGCACTTGGCCCAGGCAGCTTGAGTCCTCCAGGCAGTTAGCTACGCTGGGGGCTTGCTGCCCAGGGAAGGTGACAGGTGGGACTGGGTGGCCCATGCCACCTCCCATTCCACACACCATCCTTTCCCCTCCCTTTGCAAAGAGTATTTTTCTAATGCTGGGGCTGGACAGTCATTTCTAGAACTATTTTGGTATTTGCTCCTGGACCAGCTCCCCCCTACCCCCAGCCTGTGCATGAGTGCACACATGAGAGTGTGTGTAACTGGGATCTCCACTGCACACCCGCAATTGGGGCTCAGTCAGGTGTGTGTATGGGGGGGGGGGGTTCAGGATGGGTTTCCCTGTAGATTGTACCTTGGGGTTCTTTTCTGTCATTTTGTTAAAATTAGCACTGTTTTAATATTAAAATGCTGATTTTTAATATTGAAAATAAAAGCATTTAATATCTCTTAAAGGGCAACTATATCTGCTTTATCCCTGGCAGGAGAAGGGGCTTCACACGTGTGCACACATTGTGGAGGGAGTCCAACTTTGCAGACCCCCTCAGGGTAAAATAAAAGCATTTAATATCTCTTAAAGGGCAACTATATCTGCTTTATCCCTGGCAGGAGAAGGGGCTTCACACGTGTGCACACACTGTGGAGGGAGTCCAACTTTGCAGACCCCCTGAGGGTACCCATCAGGGTCACCCCCATCGGTGCTGCTCGGGGCTGTGTGCTGCTGGGGACCGTAGCACTGAGGTTGGCCGGAGCAGGGACTGTTTCCTGCACACATTTTCTGCTTGCAGGTGGTGGACAGAGGGCCCCTTCCTCTTCCTCACTTGGGGCCGCGACAGGGGCACTACCCTAGGCCAGGGCCTTGCGGAAGGCACCCCAGGCGTGGAAGCAGCGTGTGAAGGCGTGTTGCTCATTGCCCTTGCGGACCAGGCGCAGGCGGCGGGGCTGCTCATGCTCTTTAGATCGCAGGTGCTGGATGTACACCTGGAGGGCAAGGACAGTGAGCAGCAGGTGACTTTCCACACCTGGTGGCCCAGCCTCAGCCTCAGCCTCCCCTCCCGGCTCACCTGGCAGGCCTTCAGACTTAGTTTGATCTCCACCTGGCTTGTCTGGGTTCCCACCCACATGTACACCTGTGGGGACACGGGAGATGGCAACATGGGTGACTCAAGAACACTCCCCTTCTTCTGGTCCCAGAACTCCCATTTACAAATGGGAGCACTCCTCCTTGAATAGGCAGGATCAGTGTGTGTGTGGAGGGAGGGGTTTACCTCTTGGCCATTGTCTAGCAACATGATGTCATCATCTGCCAGGTCATCTTGGCAAAAGTCACAGCACTTCTCAGTCACTGCGAAGTAGCCCTTTTCGTTGGAGCACCTGGGTGTCAAGGTGAGGCTGAGTCACAAGCTGCAAGGCCAGGACTGAGGAGGAAGCTGGGGGAGGGTTCAGGGCCCTGGCCCTCACCGGAAGAGCCGAGTGTGCTTCATGTATTCGGCGTCATCGTCATAAGGCTTCTGTGCTCCAATGCCCACCCAGAAGAAGTTCTCTGGCTCCTCGCCTTCGTTGATGACCTGGGGGAAAAGGGCCAGTCCAGCCCCAGGCCCCTGCCTGCCCTGGCTCACCTACCAGTTCACCCACCCACCACGGTCACCTGCTTGCTGTAGGAGGCATCAAACATGGTGTTCAGGATATCTTCTGCCAGCTTGGCTTCATCAGGGTCTGATGCCCGGCCCACCCAGGCATACACAATGCCTTGGTTGTCCTCACTCTCAAAAGGAACCTAGGGAGCGTGCAGGGGGTTCGGATCAGCTCCAGCCCCATCCCACCACCGTGATCCACCCTTCCAGCTTGCACCCACACCCCACCTTGAGGATGAAGCAGAACTCAGAGTTCAGGAGGCTGGAGTCAGTGTTGATCTGGATGCACCTAGGGGAGGGGTGGGGTGTCAGCAGGGAGTCAGGACCTGCTCCCTGACCCTGCCTGCCACCGCATACCCCCCAGCCAGGCACCGGGTGCAGAAGGCACTGCCGTTGGTACGAATCTGGTAGAGGCTCGGTTGCAAGGTGCCCTGGGCTGCCTTCCTCTTGCCTCGGTGGATGATAAACTTTCTCTTGAAATGGGACAGAAACTTGGGGTTCTCCTGCTGCTGCGTCATGCGTACCACCTGGAGGCGTGGAAGGGTCAGAGTCTGAGGGCCCAGTCTTTCCTGGGTCCCACCACACCCCTGCACCACTTCGGGGGTGTGGCCTGAGCTCGTGGGGCGTGGCCAGCGCACCTCCAGCTTGCCGGGGAAGAGGCTCTCGAACTTCTTCTGCAGGCTGAAGGTGAAGGTGAGCCAGCCCATGTTGGAGGCCTCACGGCCCTGCCAGAAGTACACGATGCACTGGAAGTCCTCCTCGGGCTGCTTCTCCTCTGCCTCGGCCGCTGTCTCTTCGCATTCTTTACCCTCGGACCCGGTCTTCTCCTCCTTGTCTTCCTTTTTCTCCTCCTCCTCGTATTCCACGGGTACCCAGTACCTGCGGGGTTGGAGGGCTGTGAGCGGGGAAGGGGGGGCAGCCCCAGGGTTGGGGCTCAGGAAGGAGAGGCGTGCTGGCAGCACCTGCAGAGGAAGACGTAGCAGTCCTGAGTGTAGAAGTGGCCGAACTCCTCCTCGGGCAGCCGCGCGAACTTCTTGCCCTCCAGCACGAAGCCCTCCATACCGTCCAGGTCCTCGTTCCATTCCTCCATCAGCTGCTCCGCCTGCAGGCGGCAGGGACGCGCCGGCTCAGGGCACAGGCCCCGCCCCGCCCCGGGCCCCGCCCCCAGGCTCCACCCCGCCCCCAGACCTCGGCCAGCGCCATGGACGGCTGCCGCGGCAGGAAGAGCGCGGTGAGGTCCGCCTTCATCTGGTCTTTCTTCTCGGCGTCGCGCTTCACCTTCCCCGACAGGCCCGGGCTCTGCAGCACGGCCTCCGCGTTGCGCGTGTAGTCCACCGTCAACACGTCGTCCCAGTTCTTGAACTTGGCCTTGAACACCTGCAGGGGAGGGGGAAGCCATGAACTAGACAGGGGTCACGCAAGGTGAAGGTTAGGGCCCGAGGAGGTGGAGCCAAGCCTGAGGTAGAGGGGCGGGGCCTGGAGGGTGTGGTGTGGGGCGGGGCCTGCGGCGGGTCTAGGAAGCAGAAGTGGGAAGGGAGGTTGCAGAGGGGGCGGTTCCTCAGAGAGGCAGCAGGCTTGGGCCCAGCCCGGTAGGGCAGGAACCGAACCAGAGGATCAGGGCACAACAGGGTCTGCAGATCCGTGGGGAAGCGGCTCCGGAGCAGGGATCGCACCTGCGCCTCGGTGCCTTCCAGGCATCGGCTGACCGTGGCGTGGCGTGGCCGGTGCATCATTCCGCACAGCTCCTGGCCCAGCTTGAGCGCAGCGGCGCGCACCAGGCGCGGGGACTTGCGGCCGAGCCAGATGAACACGTCGGACCAACAGTCTAGGATGTACACGCACCGCGTGTCCAGCAGGCTCTGCAGCTGCGGGATCAGAAGCTGGGAGTCAAGGCCTGGCCATCGGGGAGGGACCCTGGCTCCCGCGCCCTCCTCCCGCGCATCTCACCAGCCGCATGCCTGGCGTCAGCTCCACCTTGGGCCGCTTCTTATGTTCCACGGACAGCCTGTAGTTGATCTGCGGCAGCTCCAGGTAGCCCAGGCCCAGGCCCACCTGGCAGGAAGAAGAGATAGATAGGCACGACAGAGGTGGGGTCTGGGGACAGCAGCCTTACCCACAAGAGCCACCTGATTTGGAGTCTGGCCCCTGCCCTAGTGAGGCTCACTGCCCGCTCCTCTCTGGACCTGTTTCTTGCTTTCACCCTGAGGTCGTTTTAAGGACATCCTATCAGTGCAAAGACTCTTAAATGGTGCTTTCCCTGCCTGCCTTTTCCAGGTCCTTACTGTCATTTCTAATTCTCTAATTTGTCCCTTTCCTGCTCACAAGACCCCATGGCTTCAGGTCACCCACAGAATTAAGGCCAGGTTCCCAGCCCTTTGGCACCCAGGCACTTCTGAGACCCTCTCCAGCTGCACCTTCATGGAAACACATGCACTCACACTATTTCTCTTTTTTTTTTTTTTTTTTTTTTTTTCCCACACTATTTCTCAAAGCCAGCCTCCAGACCTTTGCTGAGGCTGTTCCTTGCCCAGAAGGTGGCACCATCTCCACACCAAAGTCCAGATGGAGCCCACAGCCACCACAGTGCTGCCTAACCCATCCCCCAACCAGCTGGTAAAGTCAGGCTGGCCCTGCACCTCGACATCACCGCTCACCTTGTACAGCTTGGGCTGGGGTGGCCAGAAGTCATCAGGCACGTGCCTCTTGATCTCAGAGGGCTCCCCGCCCATCACCTCCCAGAACTCTGGGGGCTCCTGGCCCTGCACCAGCAGTGTGATCTCCGCCTTCCCTTTGCGATCGTTCTTATTAATTTTCTCTGCAAAGAGCCTGAGGGCAGGATACAAAGTCCTCATTAAGGCCTGCACTCCTTCTTAGGTGACGACTTTCCCTTGCACAAAACCCCCCACGACATCCTTGTACCTGGCTTTGGTGGTGCTACTCAGCGTGGCCTGGGCCCCTCGCCACACATAGATATCCAGGCCTCGGTCCAGCAGGAAAACAAACCTGGACAGCAGGGGGCAGGAAGGAGCTGTTACGGGCATGGGTCAACGACTGACCTCACCAAAAAAAAAAAAAAAACCCTCATTATGGGATTTTTGCTCTCCTTTCTGCGTAGGCCTCAGGGACCTTCCACCAAACTCTGTGAGACTGGAGTTTAAAGGGTTGCTAGAGGGCCTCATGCACGAGGCCCAAACCAGCCCCACTAGCGGGGAGCAGGCTGAGGGTCAGGTACCCCCACCTCACATCACAGGAACTCACCCTGGGTCCAGGGAGGCCCCCTTGAGGGGCACAGGCTCCAACTTGATGTTCTTTTTCCCATACACACGGTACATCCTGGGGGCCAGGGCAGAGTGGCTCAGTGTGAGCATCAAAGGGCGGATTTACCCCGAACAGCCTCCTTCCAACCCTTCCCAGCAGAGTCCAGGTCAGTGCCACCCACCCCACACACACCCTCACCTGGTGACATAGTGCGTATCCTCTACAGTGTAGAAGCCACTGGCTGTGCCACCCTCAATGTAGGAGATGTCGTTGTCAAACACCTGTGTGAGGGTGTGGCTCTTCATCATTGAGCTGCCCCCCCCCCAACCACCTGTCGGGCATGGTACACAGTTGCTACAGGTGAATCGGGTGCTACTAATCCATGATGATGTCAAAAAAAAAAATTAAGACCTTTGCCTATAATAGCACACATGGGGTGTTGGAACATACGAAGATTGGAGTACGTTCACTCGGGTGCACAGAGATGCGTGCAGCGTGTTTAGGCATGTGTGTATCAGGGTACAGGAGCAAGCGGGTTTATGGAAAAACGCAAACGGGTGAATCTGGGTAAAATTGCAGGGGGCATATGTGTCTATGCATAACTAGCTGGCAGGGCAGGCTGCTTGCTAACCCAACTCAGGGGTTTATTCAAGACTGTACCCCATCCCCACCTCCTGGGCACCCAGTCTGTGTCCCTGCTCCCTAACCACTATTAGCCCCAGCTGCCCACCTCTCTAGGCCACACCCCTTTGGCACGGCTTCCGATTGGTCCAACTCTCCATCCTAGCCTGTCCCTTTATCCTCCAGCCCCACGTTCCAGACCTGTCCTCCGATGACTAGGCTTTGGTGACCTTTGGCCTCACCAGTCTCCCCGAGCTGGCCCTGCCTCCTGCCTGAGGTCCCACTCATCATCCTTGACCCCACCACCTCTGGCCTCAGCTCCCCCCCCAAGCCCCCCAGCCCCATCTGCCTACCTTGGGGCACGCCCCTCTCTGCCTACCCTCCTCCCCCTCCATGGGCTGGCACCTGCAGGAACTCCTGGCTCTCATCACCCATCTCCTCTCGCACAGTGCGACACTCAGCACCCAGGTAGTTGCGCAGGTTGACGGCGTGGATGGCAGAGCAAGCCTTCTTGTCAAGTGTGGCCTCCCCGCCGATCCAGTAGTAGATCTCCCAGCTCAGGGAGCCGCTGTCATCTAGAAAGGTCTGGGAGCCAAGCCACAGGCCACATCAGCCTTTGCTGGGCCCATCCTGGCTTCCTGGCTGACCTTGAGAGTCATAGGCATCGACCCTGGACGGGTGGCACTGCCACCTGGTCCACCTCCACCTGACCTGCCCACCTCCCACCCTGCCTCACTGAACAAAACTATGGAACTGGTGACTCTGAACCACCTAAGATGGGGACAGGGGGCCACGTGGCCCCTTCACAGTGTCGGCCCTCACCTTGAGCACGATGTAGCAGTCGGCCTCATAGAACTTGCCATGGAACGCTTCCTCCACCAGCACAGGAATGAAGTTCTCAATCTGCCAAATGGTCAGGCCGGGCAGCTGGCCCACGTCTTCCGTGAAGAACTCAGAGTAGTCAAGGCGTGGCTTCTCCAGGCCCTGGTCCCAGCGCCGCACCTTCCCCACGGGGGCCCGGGCGTCTATGCTCTCCTGGGGCACAGTCACAGTGCATAGCTTGACTCTGCAAAGCCACTCAGGCTGCTCTTTTTACTTGCCACCCACCTCAGGGCCTTTACACAGGCCATTCTCTCTGGCCGGGGCCCCTGCCCTCCTGGCCTGGCTTACCTCCTGCTTTTTATTCTTTTCCTGGGCCACATCTGACATGCCCTTCAGCACCTGCTTGGCCTGGTCATCCTGCGCTGAGTCCTTCCGCCTCCGTAGCCGCATCTTGCGAGCCAGGGGGTCTTTGGGCCCACTCCCTGCTTAGGGGAGGGGCAAACAGCTGCGGCCCGGCTAGGCCCCCAGCCCAGGCATCCAGCCAGTGAAGGGCCAACCTCATTACCCAGGGTCCAGAGAGCTGAATCCCTCCCAATTTACAGATGAGTAAGTTGAGGCCCAGAGGAGCCCCAGCTCCCAGGCCATACCTGCCCCTACTCACCAGCTGCTGCCGCAGCCACTGTGGCGGGGGAGGCTCCCGCCAGCCGCAGCTGGTTCTGCAGTGAGAAGTCAATGTTGTACCACTCGGCAGTTCGGTCAGCGGGCTTGGGTGGCATGACCAGGCTGGGGTTCTCTCGGACATCCAGGACCTGCCTCGTGGGGTGAGCAAAGCTGGCACTGAGGCTGGGTCCCAACCCCTGGCCACACCAAACCTGGTTTCTTACTCTTGTCTATAACTGCCAGGGCTGAGAGGCCCAGAACTGGGGCCAGGGACGTGGGTTACTGTCCCACCCCCTCTGCGACTGGTTGTGAGGCTCAAATGACACTGTCAAGTGTGCTGTGTTTGCAGGCGCCCGACACTGGCCACCCCTCACTCCAGGGCATGCTCCTTTGCTTGCTCTTTCTGAGGGTCTGTCCGCATGTGCCCAACCCTCCCCGCACAGTGCCGGCCCAGCTGTTCTGACCTCAATCTCCGTCAGGAAGTGGATGGCCTCCGGGAGGGTGACCAGGCGGTTCTTGTTCAGGACGAGTTTCCTTAGCTTTGGGCACCTGAAAGGACAGGGCCAGCAAGGGCCTCAGGTAGGGCCAGAGAAACGGGGGGAGGGAGAACAAAGGTCCTTTGTTCTCTGCCTAAAAGACTACTCAGAGTCAGGAGGTGTCACTAGCGGGCACTGTGACTTCTGGAAGGGGATGGACACTGCATTTCATCCTAAACTCATGTGGCACTGGGACCCTCCTGGCCTCATCCCTGGTAGTGTCCTCGCAAAGCGTGCTCTGGGGGACCTAAATTGAAAGCAGCTGGCATAGGACTAGGATCTTCACCCACAAAGGCAAATTAATCCACCTGCATTTTATATGACACACGCATGGGTTCCGGCTACAATTCTGTGATTTTCTGTGCTGTGAGCCCCCCGCTAGTCCCAGCCCTGCCATCGCACCTGCAGAGACTTTCAGGGATCAGCTCCAGGTTGTTGTTGGCAGCCATGAACTCCTCCAGGCTGGTCAGCTTGCCAATGCCCGAGGGCAGCCCATCGAAATCCAGCTTGTTGGAGTTCAGGTACAGCTTCTTCAGCTTGGTTAGCTTGCAAATGGCTGACTAGAGGGGAGCAGTGCAGCGGGCATGGTCAGGGTCAGAGCCAAGGTCAGCGGCCTACCCCCACCATCCCCCCAGGGCCCCAGACGCACAGGCAGCGAGGTGAGCTGGTTGCGGGACAGGTTCAAGGTCTCCACGTGCACCCACTGATCAATGCACAAGGACAACTCTGTGATCTGGTTGCTGCTGAGGTTGAGGCGGCGCAGGCTCGGGAGAGTGTACAGGCACTCGGGCACCCGCGTCAGGTCGTTGCAAGACAGGTCCACATCTGGGGTTTGGGGTGGAGCCCATCAGCTGGGCCCACACAGTGGGTGCCAGGGGCAGCCAGCCCAGCTCTGCCACCTCTAGGCTGTGTGGCCTCGGCAAGTGACCACCTCTGAGCTATAATTTCTCCGTTCGGAGAAACTCCTTCACATCAGGTGGGTGCAGGCATAAAGTCAGTGCTCACAATTTGACATTATTAATAGTCATCATAATAATGACAGAAATAATCATAACTTAACCATATTGTCTTCCCTCTGAGAAGTGGTCCAAGAAGCAGGGTTCAACCTCCTTCATTCATGAGGAAGCCAGGGAGCCCAGAGGGAAGCCGGAACTAAGGGGGTCACCCAGGGACTGCTCCCACCTGCAAGGTTGCTCAGGACCTCCAGGCTGGTAGGGAGGTTGCTCTGGGTGCGCTGGGTGTTCCGCAGATGCAGGGTCTGCAGAGCCATCATAGCTGGGAGCTGCCTGCCAGGGGACATGAGTAGTCAGGGACCTCCAGGCTGGTAGGGAGGTTGCTCTGGGTGCGCTGGGTGTTCCGCAGGTGCAGGGTCTGCAGAGCCATCATAGCTGGGAGCTGCCTGCCAGGGGACATGAGTAGTCAGGGCCAGGATCAGGGCTCACCTAGGGGGTGTTAAGAGTGGGGCTTGGAGGGGCAGGCCCAAGAACATGGGGCCCAGAGGGCAGGCTTATGGCCATGTCTGCACGAGGGAAAGCCAAGGGCGGGGGCAAGGGCAGGATAGATGGGAGGACAGGACAGAGTGGGGTATGGCAGGCCAGGGCCTGAGAGGTGCAGCCTACACAGGAGGGATGAGGTGTGGCTGGGCCTAAGGCTCTAGGCATGATCCCCCAGGAGTGGCACCCACCGGAGCTGTGCATGCAGTAGAGGGTTCCCATTGAGCACAAGTGTCTGCAGGTGTACCAGGCGGCGCATCTGCGGGGGCAAGCTCTCTAGGCGGTTCTCGCTGAGGTCCAGGTATAGTAGGTCGGTGAGGTTGATGAAGAGCTGGTTGGGGATGGTGTCAATGCTGCAGGCAGGTGAGAGGTGGGGACTGCCTGAGTCAGTGCCAGACACCCGCCCCAGGACCTGCTGGTCCCTGCTGTGTGGGCCCCCACCCCCACCCTGAGCCCTGCCCAGCTGGAGCAGCACCTGTTGTGGCTGAGGTTCAGCACCAGCATGTTCTTGGCATTCTCCAGCTCCCGTGGGCACTCCGTCAGCTGGTTGTAGCTCAAGTCCTGGGTAGAAAGGGCAAAGCCCAGGTCAGGGGTGTCCCCACCCCCCTAGGCCTCTGCCAGGCTCAGGGATCAGGTGGGGCACTAAGGAGGAAGTGAGTGAGGGGATTTCAAGGCCAAAGGGAGACAGCTGGAACCCTGGAAGGGTGCCTGGGTTAGTGACCTCAGGCAAGGCACTGCCCACTCTAAGCCTCAGTTTCCCTATCTGTAAAGTGGAATAACAATGGCCACAGGGACTGTTGTAGTGAGTGGGCACTGAGTGGTTGGGCCAGCATAGGAACCAGGTGGGTGGGTAATCACTGACCAGGACTGAGAGGTCATCCAGCTTGAAGATGTTATCAGGGACTCCGGAATTCTTCAGGCTATTAGCTCGAGCCACGATGGCCTGAGGATAAACCATAACAGTCCATGATTCTTGGCTGCTACCCCCAGGAAGAAAGAGAGGCCAGGGACGGACACCTCCTCAGGAAGCCCACCCGAGGCCTGAGTGCTCTCCCACCCCTGCCTTTTGCTCACACGGTCCTTCCGCCTGGTGGGCTCTTCGTATCCTCAGGTGAACTCCTATTCACACCTCAAAGCCCAGCTCAAATGTGCCCCAGGGTCCAGAACAGGGCCCTCAAGGAATCTTTCTGATCAAACAATCCCTCTTCTTAATTCCAGAAGGCAAGATAGGGAAGTAGCTCTGAGTCAGGGTTTTCAGAACAGAGGGAGAGGGTTGGATCGAACAGAAATCAGAGTGTGGACGGAGAGAAAGCATGCTTTCTCTCCCATTAGGGCTGAAACCTCCTCAGGCTACAGACATACGTGAAGTTCAAGGGGGAGAAAGGACAGGGAATGGTGCTGTCACTGCAAGTGACAATCACAGGAGCAGGAGCCTGATGCTTCTCCAGCCCTGATGTCTGTGTGGTGCCATACTGCTGCTCTACGGGGTCATTGTCGACACTCCCAACCACCCTATTTGCAGATGAGGCCCAGGAAGAGGCAGGGACTTGTCCCAGATTTGAACTTGATGAACCCAAGTCCAGAGGCTGTGCCCTTGACACCTCAGGACCCCAGCCTTGGATGGGACAACTCTCGCTGATGCCCATAGGGTCTAACCAGGGGCCTAGTGTTCTGGTATGTCAGACCATCCTCCCAGCCAAATCCCACCCAATGCCAGCTCTGCTGCTGCCTGCTGGTGTGACCTTGGGCAAGTGACCTGACTCTGTGGCCAAGTTTCCTCATCTGTAAGGTCAGGAGCATATGAAAAAGTTCACAAAGAGTAGTTGGAACAGAGCTCAGCCTGTACTGGCTCCTATCATAGTTGTTGTGCAAAATGGGTGGTGGGACTCTACGTGTTTTTTTACCTTTTTCCCCACAGAATTTTCTGGTCCACATGGGTTACTGTACACAGTGCTGTATCCTCTTTCAACAAGAGGGCCTTTCCTGTGACACCTGGGCCCCTGAGCCTGACACGGAGGTGGGCAGATGCTGGCCCAGCCTGGGGTCTGGTCCTACCGTCATGTCCCCAGCCAGACTCCAGTCCCCACCACAAGCCTAGTGACCTCCTGGCCAGCACTCACCCGCAGCGATGGCAGGCTGGACAGCTCCCCATGAAGCGTGGTCAGGCTGTTGTGGCTCACAGACAAGTGCTCCTGGCCGGGATAGGAGAGCAGAGACTCAGCGGGGTGGGTGGGGCGTCCACAGTGCACCTGCCACCACAGCTGTGCACCATCCAGGAGGACCCTTGGCCACACCAGCCCAGGCCACCTCTGCAGCCTCCCTCCCTCCCAGACCTGGCCTCTTCTTGCACACCTCCCAGGACGGGGTGCTCACCACCTCTGCCAGCTCTGCTCATGGCTGTCAGTATTCTTCCTCTTCATCATCTACCGTCTCCACAGGCACACCACCTGGCCCAGCCCCAACCACAGGGACCCTCCCTGCCTGCCCAAAGCCCCTTACCAGCTTCTGCAGGGCGGCCAGCTCCTCCGGCAGGTAGCAGAGGCCTGTGCGGTTCAGCTTCAGCCATCGCAGGCTGGTCATGGCCTTGATGTTCTCAGGGAAGTAGCCACCCTGCGGGAAGGTCATGATGAGGCTGGTCTGGGAGAGCAGCGTCCTTGCTCTATGGCCCCCACTGCCCACAGCAGCCTTTGGGGAGCAACAGGGCTGACTCTCGCTGGAGTGAGGCCCTGAACGGGGCACTTCATCACTCTGTACCTCAATTTCTTCACCCATAAAACAGGACTGATAAAAGCTCCCATGCAACAAAAGTGTTGGCCTAAGATTGTCTCTCCTGGACTCCGAGCCCCAAGGGGGCCAGGACAAAACTGGCTTGTTTCAGGTGACATCCCAGCATCCGCTTTGTGTTGGCTCAGCTCAATTCCTTCTGCTGGAATTCCAGGCTCTGTTGGACTGCCAGCGTTGGGGGTTCCCCCCGAACCTCTGCTAAGGCCCCCAGTGCCCCTACCCTGACATCAGCATACAAGCTGTTCCTGGCTGGGTCAAAACCCCACAGTGCAGCAGCTCCAGCTCCCCACCCTGCATGGACATAGCCCCCTTCACTCAATCCCCATACTCAGTGCCCACCTCACCACCCAGCCTGGGTGGCACACAACCTGGGGCAGCATGTGCCTTCAGTGCCCTTGGCTGGTGTCCCTTTCCCTCTATGGTCACATTCCTGGCTGGTGACTCAGACTCAGTCCAGAGGAGATACATGGAGACCCCAGGTAAGGGGTGGGGATGGGGGCAAGGGAAAGGGTGTGGCATCTGTGCATGGGGTCAGTGTAGGAGGAACCTGCCTGCCTCCTCAGCCTAAAGTGACCCCAGCCAGAGTCTGCCCATCACCTACCCCTGCCACCTGACTCTCCAGCCCACTCTCCCCTGCCCTCCGCCTCTGCCTCCCCTTTGGTCCCAGCTCTGCCACCTCACCCTCATTCTTTTTTTTGGCAGCTGGCTGGTATAGGGACCGGAATTGTTGACCTTGGTGTTAGAAGGCTGCGCTCTAACCAACTGAGCTAACCGGCCAGCCCTGCCCACCTCATTCTTGACTCCCTAGACCCGTCCCCCTTCCCCACCAACTGGCTGCGTGGGGTGGGCTGGGCTCCGGCTCCTTGTCTCCCAGTTCTATCAGTTCTGCAGCTGCTCAGACAGCTGCCCCCGGACCTCGCCCACCTGCCTGACACTCTCCGTGCTAACACATGTCACTACATCCCGTGCATCCAGGAGGGCTACTTTTAAGCCTCTCACCGGATGAGAAAACCCAGGTTCCGAGAGGGGAAATGACTTGCCCCAAACCACACAGGACGGAGGTGGCGGTGGCGGGGCCAGGGCAGCGATGAGTCGGCTG
>NW_007726340.1:64397-86605 GCF_000696425.1 Galeopterus variegatus | reverse complement strand
TGGGAGGCGCCGGCCGCCGCGCCGCGGTGGGGGCCGGGGGCCTCTCGCGGGCCTCGGTTTCGCCGCCTGCTCGGTGACCGCAGAGGCCTCGAGGAGTCCGAGCACCCTCCGTGCTCGCGCGGGAGGCTTCCGCAGCCTCCGGGCTGAATTCCCAGCGTCCCCAGGGCAGCCCGACCCTGTCCCCCGGCTGCTGCAGGGGGAGTGACCCCGGGAGTGGTTCTGGAGCCGGGTCCGCGGGGGCAAGGGCCCCGGGAGTGTGTGCGTGGCGGGTGGTGGCCGCGAGACGTGGGTCCTCGCGCTCCTGCGGCTGGCCTCAGTTTTCTCATATGTGAGATGCGTCCTAAGACTGTCGCCGCAGCAAATGCACATGGCAGGCGCCCAGGAGCTGGCAGATCACACACTGAGCCCTCCGTATCCGCAGGTTCCCGAAGATACTAGGGACTGGGCTGGCCGCCAGACTCGGTGGGTCAGAACCGGTGTGATAATACCAAGGTCCGGGGTTCAATCCCCGTACTGGCCAGGCGCCCCCAAAAAACAACTCTGGGAAAAAGCAATAAAAAGTAGTACAATAAAAGATGATACGAATTAAAACAACACCATGTAACAACTGCCTACGTAGCGTTCACACCGCATTAGGCACCGTCAGTACAGCAGTGGAGACGTGATTTAAAGTCTGTGGCAGGATGTGCCTGGGTTCTTTGCAGATGCTGCAGCCGCTTTATCTACCAAAGTGGAGCATCTGTGCATTTTGGCACCTACGGAAGTGCCGGAGCCACGGATGACTGTGGACTTCCGCTTAGTGTCAACTCTCCCTGGTCTGTTCATTTATTTGTTTGGTCGTGCTCCTCCTGCCCCCAAGGAAAGCTCCAGAAGAGACGCGTCCATCCGTTTCGGCCCATACTGTTCAGGGCTGTCCCACCCTGGCCGGTGCACAGTAGGTCGCACGGCTGTCATATGCACAACCATCCCTAGTAGAGGTGGAGGAGGTCTCGTGTCCCCATTTTACAGGAGAGAAGACTGAGGACCGGGTGGAGAATGACCCGTACAAAGTCTTACGGAGCAGGTGGCAGGGGAAAGCTCTTTCGCCACACTGTGTTCTCCGGGGCCACCAAGGAACTCTCACACCGGTGACCTAAGGTGTCGGACGTACAGGCCTTTGGGCCAGATGCCGCCTGTCAGCCCAGTCCCCGGAAGGAACGTGGGCCCGGCCAGCTTTCTCCACACCGGAGGCTCATATTACAAGCGCACACGCGTCACCACCAGCCCTGGAGGACGGCCAGTCACCGCCCGTCGCGGGCTCGGAATGCAGCGCTGCGCCTTTAAAGTAGCAGCGCCGCGGTGGGTCCCGCCCACGAGGGCGTGTCAGGGGCGGGGCACGCAGTGGGCGGGGCGTGGGCGGGACGACGAGCACCGATTGGCGCCCGGGCCTGCCTGTCTGCGTGCCGCCGGGGTCAGCGCCCGCCCTCGGGGCCTCAGCGTCTGGATCTCGGGTTCTGCACGTTCCATTCCCAGGCGGGTTCCGGGTTCCGGGGCCCGGCGGACCCGTTGAGTGCTCCGGTCGGGTGCTGACGCCGCGACGCAGGTACCGCTGGAGCGCGGCGGGGACCCCGGGGACACCCACCCGGACGTGGCGCGCGTTCCGGACGCAGACCGGGGGCGTGGCCCACGGTCAAGGCCGAGAAGGAGGGTAGGGCTTGGGGCTCTAAGGCCGGAGTTCGAATCCCGACCCTGCCTCTCCAGTCTTGGGGACTTCACTTGGTCAGGTCCTCGGTGTCCCGTCGCCTGTGAGCCGGGCCGTAACAGGCCCACCTAGCGGCTGCTGTGCGGCCTGCTCAGCCCTGGCCCAGGGCAGGCGGGTGGGGCGGAGGAAGGAAGGACAGGCGGCACCCAGGGCCTGGCCAGAGAGTCCTCTCCCTTCCCTGAGTTGGGAGGCCATGGGTTGGAGCCTTCGCCACCCTGCCAGAGTCGGAGCTGAGTCCCAGTGTAGACAGGTGGGAGGTATTTAAAACCCTTTACACTTTGCAAGGTGGATTTCTGGTCCCGCTGGGGGCGGGGCCAGTGGCAGTATTGAGCCCCATGTCACTGATGAGGAAGCTGAAACTGCTCTGGGGCCACGGTGGGTCACCCGCTGGCCTATGAACCTCCCCAAGCCAGAGCCCGGTCTTATTTTTAGTCTGGGGCGGATGGGCAGGTGTCCTGGGCTGAGTCACACAGTGCTTCAGGCTTCAGCTACTCTAGGCATCTTGTCATCAGGCAACTTGGCTGCGGCAGGCGCAGCCAAGCAGGGAGGACAGGAGTCCTTGATTGCCCCGGCAGGCTGCGACCTCATGGTCATCTGCTCTGGCCTCCCCAGCAAGGGGTCTGCCTAGTGTCTGCAAGGTGCTCCCAGCTTGTCCCGGGGTCACTCATCCCCTTCTGCTGTCAGAGCCTGAGGGCAGCCATCCACCTTGCAGAACCTGAGGCTGAGGCAGGCTGAGGCTTGGTGGACTGGATCCTGGAAAATACCTGCCTCCACTTCCCAAGTGCCGGTCCCCCTCAGCTGCCCACTTCAGGGCTGCTCGCTTTTTTCTTTTTTTGCTCTGGTTGGTAAGGGGATCCGAACCCTTGACCTTAGTGTTAACACTACTGTGCTTCCTTGACCTTACCAATTGAGGCCGGCCAGCCCCTCAGGGCTGATCTTTTTTTTAAAAAAAGATGACCGGTAAGGGGATCTTAACCCTTGGCTTGGTGTTGTCAGCACCACGCTCTGCTCTCCCGAGTGAGCCATGAGCGGGCCCGAGGGCTGATCATTTTTAACCCTTCCTCGCCACTCCTTGCGGCGTCTCATAGATGAGCAACAGGCTGGGGCTGCAGCCCCCATCTTACCTTTTCTGTTGCTTGGCCACCTGGCAGCTGAGGACACTCCTCCCACCCCCATTGTCCAGAGAGCCTTCTATTTGGGGTCTTCGTCTTTAGGGTCACCTTGCTTACTGCCCCAACAGCAGGGCTTTCAGCCTCAGTTGCACACCCCACTGATGGGCGCTCCCGGCCTCCCTGGGCAGGCTGGGCCCACGCACTCTGCCTGTCCTCTGACTTTGTAGCTCTGCTTCTGGGGGCTGTTCTATCAAGATTTGGGGGGTAACTAGCCCTCTAAGCTTCACTGAGGTGCCCACTGAAGGTCCATAAGGCCCCCTTGGGTGGACTGTTTGGGACCCCAAGTTGCTGGTCTTCTCTGGGCTTTAGGTTCTTCCTGAGGGGTTATCAGAGAGTGCTGTTGGGGCTGGCCGGTCAGCTCAGTTGGTTAGAGCACAGTGTTGTAACCCAAAGCCAGGGGTTTGGATCCCTGTACCAGCCAGCCACCATAAAAAAAAGAGAGTGCTGCCATGCCTGGCCCTGGTTAGAAACCAAGGGACAAGGCATCCTCCACCCTGGCCACAGGGCATGGGGAGTATTGATTGGACTCTGGGGGTGGATGAGAGTCTGGAAGCTTTGCAGTCGAGGATTCGAGACCTCACCACTTAACTGTGTGGTTTGGCAACCTGTATATAGGGGTTAAGATGATAAGACCCACCTCACAGGGTCCTGGAGGGTGGGATTAAGGGAGATAGAGCCCGTTCTCTGAACTGCCACAGCCCTTAGGCCTTTCTGTGTGAGTTCCCCTTTTCTGGGGGTAGGTTGTTTGCAGGTTCGGGGAGGGGGCTTGGCAGCTCCTTCACTTGCTCACAAGAAACCCTGCAGATGGCCCCTTTCTCATGTGAAATTCTCAGGAAACCCCCCTTGTGGGCTCAACTCTGTTACCCCAGGATGATTGCAGCCAGGGCCCCCTGCCAGCCTGGCTGCCCCACTCTAAGCTGTCCCTGCACCCTGGCTCTCTTACAGGCAGACCATGGCAGAATTCTCCCAGAAACAGGGGAAGCGGCGTGGCGACGAGGGCCTGGGCAGCGCTGTGGACTTCCTCTTGGCCAATGCCCGCCTGGTGCTGGGCGTGGGCGGGGCTGCTGTGCTGGGCATTGCCACCCTGGCCGTGAAGCGGGTGAGGCTGGGCTGGGTCGGTCACACCTGAGGCTCCCAGAGAAACGTGACAGGGCTGGGACCTGCAGAGGGGCCCCGGGAGGAGCGGTGGGGACTTCCCAGGCTGGCACTGGAGCCCAGGGCACCTGCTTCTTCACCCTAGCAACCTGGTTTGCTCTGCCCCTGGGCTTTTTGCTGTGGCTGTCCAGGCTTTGGATGCTCTGATCTGTGTCACTTTGCCTGCAGCTCATCGACAGAGCTACTAGCCCACGGGACGAGGATGATGCCAAGAGGGACAGCTGGAAGGAGCTGAGTCTGCTGAAGCCCACACCGCACCTACAGCCCCGGCCCCCGCCTGCGGCTCTCAGCCAGCCCGTGTTGCCCCTGGCCCTCTCGCTCTCTGCCCCAGGGGAGTGGCACTCCTATCCCTCTGACATGGGTAGGTCTCCCTTTGGTGGTGGGAGCGACAGCCCAGGCTCTGCTACTGACTGACTATGTGACCCTACGCAAGTCTCGCTCTCTGCCCCAGGGGAGTGGCACTCCTATCCCTCTGACATGGGTAGGTCTCTCTTTGGTGGTGGGAGCGACAGCCCAGGCTCTGCTACTGACTGACTATGTGACCCTACGCAAGTCCCTGCTCCTCTTGGGGCTTTGGGCTTCTCAGATGTTTAATGGAAATCCTGTTTCTTTGCTCGCCTGCTGGAGCAAGGTGGCACCGTTATGGTGGAGAGCCTCAAATGGGGAAACTGAGGCCTGGAAAGGGGCAGGACCTGTCTCCCCACTCTGCATGAAGCTGTTTTAGCTATAGGGCCAGGGTGTTGGGACTCTGAGACAATGAGAATTTGTCATCAAGTGCTCACTTTATGTGAGGACTTAAACTAAGTGCTTTCTCAGGTAGCCATTACAGGTGAGGAAAGTGAGGCCCAGGGATGTCACACAGCTGGTAACTGGGTAGAGTTCCCTTAACATGCTGGGGTGTTCTGACATGGCCCCTTCATTCTGCAGAGGGGCCTGCAGACGCTGCTTCTCAGACGCCACCTCAGCTCAGCTCCCCAGCACCATTGTGCCTAACGTTCCAGGAGAAGCTGCTGGCATTCGAGCGGGACCATGTGACCATCCCAGTAGCTCACGTGGCTTTGGCCAAGCAGCTGGCTGGCGACATTGCCCTTGAGCTGCAGGCCTACATGCGGAGCAAGTTCTCAGAACTGCCCTTCGGGGCGCTGGTGCCTGGCGGGCCGCTCTATGATGGGCTGCAAGCGGGGGCTGCCGACCACGTGCGTCTGCTGGTTCCGCTGGTGCTGGAGCCGGGCCTGTGGAGCCTACTGCCTGGCGTGGACACCGTGGCGAGGGACCCGCGCTGCTGGGCCGTGCGCAGGACTCAGCTTGAGTTCCTCCCCCGCGGGAGCAGCCCCTGGGACCGCTTCCTGGTGGGGGGCTACCTCTCCTCCTGCAGCCTGCTGGAGCTGCTCCGCAAGGCACTGACTGCCTCCGTCAACTGGCCGGCCATCGGCAGCCTTCTTGGGTGCCTAATCCGGCCCAATGTGGCCTCGGCGGAGCTGCTGCTCGAGGTGCAGCACGAGTACCTGGAGCTCACTTTGGCCGTGCTCGTGGTGGTCACTGGTACTGACTTCTATGACCACCACCTCCTGGCCTGGCCCCTGGAGGGGCTGGCTGGGAACCTCTGGCTGCAGGACTTGTATTTGGCAGAGGCCGCCAGGCTGCGTGACCTGGATGACCGTGATGCTGGGACCCGCCGACGGCTGCTGCTGCTGCTCTGTGCTGTCTGTCGTGGCCACCCAGCCCTGGAGAGGCTGGATCGGGGCCATCTGACCCAGGTAGTTCTGCATCTGGGGGAGGAGGATGTGGACTGGGCTGAGGAGGCCTTGGGCGAGCGCTTCCTGCAGGCCCTGGAACTGCTCATTGGCAGCCTGGAGCAGGCCAGCCTACCCTGCCACTTCAACCCCAGCATGAACCTCCTCAGCAGCTGGAGCGAAGAGGACATTGACAACATTGGCTACATGCTGTACAGTGGTCTACAGGCTCCCGAGAGCCTGCTCCAGGTGGGTGGGGATAGGTGGCCAGCACGTTTCTGATTGGTATATGTTTGGGCTATGGTCACCAGTTTCCCTGAGCCCAAAGATCTTGGGTTACTGCCACCTGAGCATGGCTGGACTGCCTCGGCAGCTTGGAGGACCAGCCACTCTCACCGGCATCCCCTCAGCACTTCGGGGCCAACCCAGGACCCTGGGCTCAGTCCATCATCACCAGCAGTGACTCCACTGATAGAACGTGGCTTTGCCGTCCTAGACAGGTTGAAGGCCAGCTCCATGTTTCTGCCAAGAGAGTGATTCACACTTTCCTCGGGCTCCAGCTCCAGGCACCTTGAGGCAACTAGTGCCTGGTAAGGATCATGTGTGTTCTGTTCCCCAGGGCTGGAGTCACCTGGTCTGTGTCTTGGCTGTTGAGGGATGGCGTCATCCCGGTGTCTGCTATGTGTGTGGCCTTGTTGAGCTCTCCTTGAGCACTGGCTCAGGAATCTGTCTTACTGCCCACCTGATACCTCAGGGGAAGGCCTCTTTCCCTCCAGCTGGGTGAGTTTTGTCTTCAGGCAGCAGAGGCCCTGGAAGAGCCCCTTCCTCACTGGGGGACCTGAGGCTCTCTGCCGCCCGCCTTGCCTCAGCCAAGGGCACACCATGTGGCTGCTTCTAGGCCCTGCTGGAGAGTGGAGGACGTGTCCCTCCTGGAGAGGCTGGTGCACAGACCTGGCCTCTGCAGCGTGCCAAAATGAGCTGCTCTCAGCTCATGTCTGTACTGTGACTTTGAAGCCTGGCAGTAGTGACGGGGTTAGGGGAGGGAGAGTCCGCCTCCCCTCACAGGGCCCCTCCTGTCTTTGGTATCTTTCCTGCTGAAACAAAGCTATGACTTGAAGAATGAACGGGAATAAAAGGAAAAAAAATCTCACATCTGTGTAACTCATGCTGGGTAAGAGTCTTGGTGCTCTCAGACGCAGCTGTCGAGAGTTTTCTTTCTTTTTTTTTTTTTTTTTAAAAGATGACCGGTAAGGGGATCTTAACCCTCGACTTGGTGTTGTCAGCACCACGCTCAGCCAGTGAGCGAACCGGCCATCCCTATATGGGATCCGAACCCGTGGCCTTGGTGTTATCAGCACCGCACTCTACCGAGTGAGCCACAGGCCGGCCCTTGTAGTAGATTTTAAAATCGGGCAATGTGATGCCTCCAGTTTTGTTCCTTTTGCTCAGTATTGCTTTGGCTGTTCAGGTCTTTTGTAGTTTCCTACGAGTTTTAGGTTTTTTGTTTGTTTGTTTTTCTTTCTATTTCTTTGGAGAACATCATTGCTATTTTGATAGGGATTGCATTGAATCTATAGATCACTTTGGGTAGTATGGTCATTTTCACAATATTAATTCTTCCAGTCCATGAACATGGGATGTCTTTCCATTTCTTTATGTCCTCTTCACTTTCTTTCATCAGTTTTTATAGGGTTTTTTGTTTTGTTTTTTGTTTGTTTGTTTTCTGTAAAGATCTTTCATTTCCGAGAGTTTTCTGAAAGTCCTGCGCTAGGCCTGACACCTTGGCAAGAGGGCTGGAGATCAACTTGGAGGTGGAAGAATTTATTTTAAAAGTAGTGTTTTAGTATGTTCAGGCTGCTATAACCAAATACCATAGACTGGGTAGCTAATAAACAGAAGTTTATTTCTCATAGGGCTGGCTGGTTAGCTCAGTTGGTTAGAGCGCTGTGTTATAACACCAAGGTCAAGGGTTCAGATCCCTGCAGCAGTCAGCTGCCAAAAAAAATATTTTTCTCAGTTTTAGAGGCTGCAAGTCCAAGATCAAGGCACCACCACATTCTGCATCTGGTGAGGGCCTACATTCTGGTTAATAGATGTCACTGTCTAGCTGTGTTCTCACATAGTGGGAGGGGGAAAGGCATATCCCCAGGGTCTCTCTTTTTTTTTTTTTTTGTCTTTTTTGTGACCGGTAAGGGGATCGCAACCCTTGGCTTGGTGTCGTCTGCACCGCACTCAGCCAGTGAGCGGGCCGGCCACCCCTATATAGGATCCGAACCCGTGGCAGGAGCGCCACTGCGCTCCCAAGCGCCGCACTCTCCCGAATGCACCACACTCTCCCGAATGCGCCACGGGGCCGGACCCCAGAGTCTCTTTTTTAAGGGCACTAAGCCCAGCCATGTGGGCTCCGCCCTCATGACCTAATCACCCTCCAAAGCCTCACTTCCTGATGACATCACATTGGGGTTAGGATTTCAACATGAGTTTTATGGGGACACAAACACTCAACCCATAACAAGTAGGTTATGTGGAAGGAGAATATTAAAAAATTCTGTGTGAGGTCTTGCTTTCGTGAAGGGAACCCCAACTAGTTAGGGTTTTGTTTCTTCTCACAAGGCTGCACTGCCAAGCCCTGAGGTGTGCCCACCCTCCTTCTGGCATCACAGACTTCAGCCATGCACCATCAGATTTCAGAGAACTGTTTTCTCCACCCTTCTTGCCTGTCCCTGTGGTCCCACAAGTGGCAGCAGTCTCAGCCTCCTTGTGCAGGCGTGAAGTAAGGGCATCTCAGTGTCTCCCAGGAGCCAAAGCCAGGGCTCACCACCTTTGTCACCACAGAGGGCAGATGAGGCCTGGGAAGGGCTTTGGGCTGTGTTCAGGGGCTGTGGCCACCCCAGCTGTGCTGTTCACATGCTGCTTCTGTCCTTCCCATGCCATTGTAGTTCTTAAGGGGACTCCCCTGCCAAGAGGAGCAGGATTATGTGGGGCAGGTAGGATGGTGGCATAGGCCTTTAGGTGCAGGATGGGGGGGAGGCCTCTTCCACGGAGGTGTTCACACGGGCTGGAAGGCTCCACAGAGGCTATAGCAGGGGTCAAAGGGCAGGAGACTGGCTTAGCTGAGGTCCACCCAATCTCTTGGTCTGGAGCTGCCCTTGGGCCTTGATGCATGGAGGCCTTTGAGCAGTTCTGGTGGTACAGGGCTGGCAAAGGAGCAGCCTGGGGAAGAGCCTGTGTGCCTCTGTCCTTGTGTCTGTAAAATGGGAATCACTTGATACCTACTTCTGGTGGCTGTGAGGGTTCACTGAGCCGGAGGCGGGAGGAGGGGGCAGGCCATGCTAAGCCAGGGCCTGGCACAGAGGAAACTGCCCCACAATGAGAGAGATTGTTGGGCCTTGCTGCCTCCCTCCTCCTTCCAACGTCACCAAGACCCTTCCTGCTGCCAGGCAAGCCCACTGGTCACAAGGCCTTTCTTGCCTTTTTTGGAAAGGCTGGCCTGAGAGGCTGGGGGTGGCTGTCCAGGAAGTGAGCTCGGTTTAGAGCCCCTCTTAGACTAGACCCTAATGTGGGCTGCTCCGTGGAAGCCACCTGCTTTAGGTATCTCTGAATTTCCTTTCTCATATACCATGGTTTCAGTGGGGAAAATACCAGGATGAGTTAGAAGGGAGAGAAATGTTCATGGTTGTAGCATCAGCCAGCTAGCCAAGGCTAATGTCTGGGACTTTGGTTTCTAGCCAGAGAACTGGAAACATACCACTGTTCTGCTAGGAGGCTTCTCAGAGACCAGGTGTCAAGGTCAGCTTAGCTGCTTGGTAGGGGAAGGCATTTAACCCTTAAAGCCTAGGTTTCCTCCAAAAAATGGACAGCAGAAACTGATAGCTTCAGTAGAAGACGCACAGCTTCCCAAGCAGCTGGGAGGCTGAAGCCACCATATGTAGACATCTAGCCCGTGCAGTCACAGGACCATTTACTTTTCCTGAGCCTTGTGTTGCACAGCTGTAGATGGTGTTCAATACAGAGGTTTAAAAGCCTTCCCAATCAGCTGGGGGGAGAGGGATCAATCTCTTGTTGCACTGAACGCTGTTAACCAAGTGGGCCATGAAGAGACTTTCAAAGTCCCTAATGGGTTTTATTTGGGAAGTTTTCACTGCAATCAGGCCCAACTGTAACCTCCCACCACAGTGCCTCAGGCTGAACAAGAGTACCCCCTTACAGATGAGGCAACTGAGGCTCAGGGGCTGAAGGCGCACGCCCGGGGGCAGAGCAGATTGGGGGGTCTGGAGCCGAGCCCAGGTCTGTGTGACCTCAAATGCCTGACCCTTTCCTTGGTGCAGTCCAGTCTAGCTGTTTGTGGTTTTGACACACACAGGAGTTACAGGGGAAAGATTTAAAAACCAAAAATGCATCTGGTGTCCAGAATCTATGAAGAACTCTTACAACTCAACAACATAATTTAAAAATAAAGGACTTAGACATTTTCCCGAGGAATATATACAAATGGCCAGCAAGCACATAAAAATATGATCAACATCATTAGTTATTAGGAAAATGCAAATCAAAACCACAGCGAGGACTGGCCAGTTAGCTTAGTCAGGACAACGTGATGCTGATAACACCAAGATCAAGCGTTCAGATCCCCTTACTGGCCAGCCACCGAAAAACCCCACGAGATGTCACTTCACACCCACTAAGTTGGCTAGAATACAAAAAAAGGAAACAAGTGCTGAAGAGGATGTGGAGGAAAAGTAACCCTCATGAGTTGCTGGTGAGAACACAAAATGGCAGGGCCGGCCCTTGGCTCACTCGGGAGTGCGGTGCTGATAACACCAAGGCTGCAGGTTGGGATCCCTATATAGGGATGGCCGGTTAGCTCACTTGGGAGAGCGTGGTGCCAACAACAAGTCAAGGGTTAAGACCCCCTTACCGGTCATCTTTAAAAAAAAAAAAAAAAAAAAAAAAATTATACGAATCTTCCCATTAACACTTTGAAGGGCACTCATAGTGCAGTACTCTACTGAAGAAAAGGACTATAAAGAACAGCAGTGCGTCCTTAACATGGTGAAATATCCAGTCGGTACCGGAGTTTCCGGCTGTCTGAAGAATGCCCGCGCACGTCTCACTTGCCTCAGTTTCATCACCTGTGCACGGAGCATCTCCACGCAAGGGCGACACGTGAGACGGACCGTGCAGATCGAGTCTCTTCCCCGCCGGCTCCCCTCCAGTTCCTTAAAAAGTTAAAACATGGAAGTACCACATGACCCAGCAACCCCACTCCTAGGCATATACCCCAAATAACTGAAAACAGATAATTGCTCAAATACTTGTACAGAAATGTTCACAGCACTACTCACAATAAAGAAAAGGTGGAAACCCAAACGTCCACAACAGAATAACGGATAAACATAATGTGGTATATACATAGAACAGAACACCTCAGCCATAAAATGAAGTGCTGATCCGTGCTGCAATGTGGATAAGCCTTGCAAGCATTATGCTAAGTAAAAGAAGCCGGATACAGATCACATATTGTATGATTTCATTTATACAAAATATCCAGAATAGGTAAACCCAGAGACAAAAAGTAGATTGGTGGTTTCCAGGGGCTGGGAGGAGGGGGGAAAAAACAGATTCACAGCCATAACCCACACTCACTAAGATGTGTCAGGAACAATTCCAGGAATCCACATCTGTAAAAACCCTCCCCTCTGACGCCCAACCAGGGCACAGAGCCATTGGTCTAGCTGAAGAGTATGAGCCAGCAGTTCCCAGACCTGAGAACCGTTCGTTTCTTCACCAACCACTAATGTAACTGGGCAATCCACACCCCAGTTCCATTTATTTTCTAAACTATAAAATGAAGCCAGCACAGCTGTACACTATTCACAAGTGTTTGTGAAGGCAAACAAGGAATGTGGCCACATCTGGGAAGTCCAGGAGGTGCAAAGTTAGTGTTCTGAGTCTTGCATCAGGCATCTTCTCTGCTCCGAGGGACATGCTGTGGGGTGGGTAGAAGTTTGGCACAGTGCTCACCACGTGGACAGGAACGAAGGACTGGGGCTGGGAAGGGGACTGCAAGGGGCCATGGACAGTGAGAGCGCCCCGAGAGCTCCCTCTTGCACTGGCTGGCACCTGTGCCCCCTGCTCCTGCAAACGTCCCCCAGACACCTCACTATCACTCATCAGAATAAAAGGGGTTGAATTCTTTATTAAGGCACATGAGCTATGGGTGTCCTGGGTTCTAGCTGAAGAGAGAATGGAGATGCTTCTGCAGATAGTGTTAAAACAAGAGCCACTTCTTTGCGTGACATCCTCCTTCTCAGAATGGCGGTGGAGTGAAGCCCCATCCAGGCTGCCCAGTGCCAGTGCCAGCTCCACGCCCAGGGGCTTTCTGGTGGTGAAGGAAGCTCTGGTTGCTTCTTGGTTTGCAACACTGTAGGCTACGGCTGGGGACCATGCCAACGCCTGTTAAATCTGCTCATTGCTAACAGCAACCATCCTTATAGGGCACAGGGCCACTGTCCAGCAGAGCTGGCCTTCTGCTGTTTAACACAGGAAGGCCTGACTCCAACAGCCAACACTTTCCTCCAAGTTTCCAGGACAGCAAATGGCCACCAGGTCCTAGTTCATTCATTTCCAGGTATGAGAAAGTGGCCATCTCTACCCTCCCCATTCTCATCTGTTCTGAGGACAGAAGGGACGGGTGTGTCCAGGCTGGTGGCAAAGGCTGCATTTCCGGGGTTTCTTTGCTGTGGACCCCATGTCTGAGGAACTGGCTCGGGGTCTTTTGCTTCTGGCCTCTGCCCCCTGGATTTTTCCTCTGCCTCCTGGCCAGGGTGGGGCTCCAAATGTCCCTGTGGGAAGTCGGGGGAAGGCTGTTTAGAACTGACACAGTTAAGTGGCAAGTATAGGTTACAGTGATGGGCAGAGGGTGTCCCAACTTTTAGTCATGCCCACCCCATGGGTCAGGCTCCCCTCCCTCTGGAGGATGACTCCACATCAAATGTGACATGTCCCCTACCTCTTGCTAAAGAATCCTAAGCTCTAGGAGACACTGTCCTGGTAAGGGACTACTGGTGTCACTTTGCCCTTTTTACAGAGGCAGAAACCCAAGCCAGCAGCTGGCCTGTGGTGAGGTGTGAAGATGAGCAGCCCGTGTCCAGCAACCTGCTTCCACCTCCCATGCGAAGAAACCCATGCTCTGGATCCCTCTGCTCCCTAACCATGCCTCTTGGTACTGGCTGCCCGATTATCCAGGACAATTGATCAGGTGGCCTAGGTCAGATACCACTTCTTTCCAACTGGGGAAACATGTGGCCCTGGCAAGTCTGAAGAACGTGCAAAGCCAGACTGCTCACCCCACACTTCAAATGTGGGTCGGTCCCAGCAGTGCCATCTCTGGGCCCCTCTAACACTGGGAGCCAACTCCAAGTCCTACATTTTTTTTTTTTTAAAGGATGACTGGTAATGGGCTCTTAACCCTTGACTTGGTGTTGTCAGCACCACGCTCAGCCAGTGAGCCAACCGGCCATCTCTATATAGGATCCAAACCCGTAGCCTTGGTGTTATCAGCACCACTCTCCTGAGCGAGCCACAGGCTGGCCCTAAAGTCCTACACTTCTTGCCAAGTGTCCCAGGTTATTCTCGTACATGCAGAGCTGGTGATGTGTGTGTTAGAATAACAGTCTGGGACTAACTCCTTTAAAAAACAGGAGCCCTGTTTTCAATTTCAGGAGGAAATTGAGGCAGAAAGGCTAACTCGTTTGTTCAAGGTTACACAGCTGGGCTTTGAAACCAGATCTACACAACTCCAAAGCTCCCATTAGGCCTCTCGGTCATTCTCAGATATTTAATTAAGCTCTGCTGTGCACTGGAGCAGCAGGGACCATCTCAAAGTGCCTTCACGTACAGCATCCACCTGATCCAATGTCTAGGTGCCAATTCTCACAATACCCATTTCTGGGACACAAGCTCAAGCTGCATAACCCTGAGCAGGTTCCTAGACATCATCAGGGTCAGTGTGTTCACCTGAAGAAACGACGGTGATGCTAATGATCTCGCAAGGGTTACAAGGCTATGAGGAGCACAGGGCTATGAGATCAGGCAGACCTATGTTCAAGTCTTGGACTCTGTCACTGTGTGACCCTGAGCAAAGCTTCTTCATTTGTTTGGGCCTCACCTTCCTCATCTGTGAAACCAGGACGGGAATGTTTACATGATGAAGATGAAAGAAGATGCATATCAAGTATATTTAGCATGGTGCCCGGCGCACAGCTAGCTACCCAACTGACGGCAGCTGCCCTTCAATTTGGACCGAAGACTGTGCAGTTCATTGCTTCACTGAAAGGGAGCAAGTGAGGAAACGGAAGGCAGCCCATTGCCGCTCCCGATCCCACCACTACACTCACTGCACGCCTTCTTTCTGCTGCCTGTCTCTGAGGTGGAGACCACCGGGAAAACCTAAGGCAGGAAACCACGTGCCCCTCCTGGCCTCACCTGGGGCCATGTTCTCATCGACCCACTGGAAGAAGCCACACTGCTGCTCTCTTGGCTTGGCGCATGTGTGGAACTGGCGGCCCTTGTTGGGCCCGTCCTTCTGCACGGTCCGTATGATGGTGGGCTGGCTGCACAGGCAGGATGTGCCACCACCACCACCATCACCAGTGCTACCAAATCCACCCAGGTGGCCTCCCGAGCCTGGTGGGCGTCCCTGGGAGCCGCCTGGGGGTCTTGACGCTGAGGTGGCAGGCCCTCCCGCTCCGGGATGGCTGCTGTTGGCCCACAGGAAGAAGTTGCAGCTGCCACCACTGCACTTATAGAACTGCCGGCCCTGGTTGGGTCCCTCCTTACGGACGGTGAGCAGCACGGCCTCCTGGCCACAGTTGCAGGTCACGGAGTTGCTTTCACCAGCAGTAGTGGGTGGTAGGAGGGTCCGGGCCACAGCCTTAGAGGGCCCAGTCTGTCTGCTGTCAGGATGCAGGGAGTGGCTGTGATGGCTGCTGTCCATCCTGTTGAAGGACTGGCTAGCCTGCAGGTGGCCAGAGGGCTGGCTGGCAGGCTGACAAGCTCTAGGGGGACCCCGAGAAACTCTCAGGTCCAGGATCTCCCTCAGGGTCTCATCACATCCGCCGATGCAGCCAACAAACTCCAGAGGCATGGCTGGGGGAAGGCTACCACGCTTAAACTTTAACTTCAACCTAGTGAGGCCAGAAGATGAGAAAAAACATGAACAACCAGGTGCCAGCATCTTCTCCTTGGCCTACAGAGGGCTTATGAGCCCAGGCCTCCCTCACTGTCCCTCGTGCCCCAGGAGACCCATGCAAAGCACCTATAAGGCCCCCAAACTTCCCCCCAGATTCCCCTCCAGTTGTCACAGGAGTGCAGAGTGGGAAGCAGTACAGAAGAAATCTAAGACCCCAGTTAATATCCAAATATACAAACACCTCTGAAAGGCCCCATTTCTCTATACCAGCAGCTCTCTGAATGTGGTTCCGGGGCCTTTGGAGGTTCCTGGGCACTTTCAAGGTGAGGTCAAAACTATTTTATAATAATGCTAAAAAGCTACATCTATTTTGCTCTCATTCTTCCGTGTGCATTCACTGGAGTTTTCCAGAGATTAGAACACATGCAAAAACCCAACAGACTGAAAGGAGAAGCAGATATGGAAATCAGTTTTCTTTTTTTTTTCCTTTTTGTCTTTTTTACTGACCGGTAACGGGATTGCAACCCTCGGTGTTGCACCCACACCGCACTCAGCCAGTGAGCGGGAACCGGTCTCCACGTGGGATCCGAACCCTCGGTGGGAGCGCCGCCGCGCTCCCAAGTGGCGCACTCTCCAGTGCGCCACTGGGCCGGCCCTGGAAATCTGTTTTCTATTAAGTCAGACATTAGTCTTGCAAAAATGTTAAACAATGTCATTCTCTTCATTATTATTATTTTTGCTTTGGAAAACAGGTATTTTATACTTAAAAAAACGTTATTTATGTTAGGATGCAATGCACTTAGTATAAATGAATTATTAAATATCATAAAAGATGTTTCCACTTTAATTTCAAATATGGTCTATATTGATAAACAACCCACAACAAAAGCTCTTGGGCTGTTTAATGATTTTTCAGAGTGTGAGGGGTCTGGTGACCAAGAGGTTTGAGAACCACTGGCCAGCACGGGGGCTCCAGGCTTGTAAGAGGGGCTTGGATGCCTTATTTAATACATGAATAATTTCCTGAGCACAATGCAGCAATGATCTATCTGCAGAGGTCAGGGAAAGGGCAGCTTTGTGGTTCCTCATGATACAGGAGGCCTCTTCCTTGGATGCCTGGAGCTCACTCCATTCTGGGCTTCCATCCCTGCCATGGCAGTGACAGCCACCAAACACAGCAGAACCGGATCAGGCTTGCTGTCCTGGCTGCTGCGAAGCGCAGCTAAAATCCCACAGTGCCTAAGAACAGATTTCAGGATAGTCTCCTCTGGGTTCCAGCAGGAGGAAGGGAAAGCTGCATGTTTCAGCACACACGTGTCGAGGGCATACCTGACTCTGGTGCCCAGCTCACCTGTACACAGGCTGCGGATGACACAACGGACACACACTCTCATCCCTGCTGGCCTCCAGCACTGAGTCGGGAAACCACATGGCCGATCGACATTCTGGGAAACCCATGCAGCTGAGGTAGAACCTGGGGAGACCATGGGGAATATGGGAGACATGCTTAGGCTGTCACTGTCTGCCAGGGAAACTTTTAGCTGATTGAAGAGGACATTCATGTTTCTGGAGGACACTTAATTGGATACAGTCACTGATACTGAATGACTTAGAGAAACGTATTTCCCACATCCCTAAACAATGACGCAGCTATTGCCGAGCCTGCTTTAATGCAAGCACTATGTGCCTTGTGCTGCACGTCCTCACACATTCTCACGTTTCTTCCTCATGACAATCCTGAGTGGTGCAGTAGCACCCTCAGTTTGCATGAGAGTAAACTGAGGCTTGGAGCATTCTGGAAACCTGCCCAGGGACATGCATGTAGTTAGCTGGAGCTAGGACTGGAAACCCATCCGTCTGATGGAAGAGCCTTTATTCCCAACATCTATGCTACTTGTCTTTCTTGGCCAACGTTTCTTGACACCTTCTACTTACAAAGCTTTAGGGTTTGATTAGCCAACACGCATATGGATTTACAAATTCTTTTGAGAGTGTCTGGGTACGACTAGGCAGGAAAAAACCCAACCCTAAACCCCAATTATTTAAGCAGAAAATTCACAAACTCAGAAATAGAAATTATCAGATAAACTCTGGATGTGGTAAATCCCATAAGAGAATCTCCAGACCGCCCTGGGTGCTCTGAGAAGCATTCCTTTGTCATCAAGAACTTGGAGAATTCAAAGCTAAAACAAAAGTATTCTCTCCCCTTAGATTCCAGCGGTTACTAATCTAGTTACCTAGTGGTGGCAAAGAAAAAAACCCATCGATAGCATTTATTAAGCACTAAACTACTTGCCCCAGGTACTGGGCTAAGCCTTGAGCGGCACTGGCTTCCATATCTGTGGGTAACACAAGCCCTGCCCCTTGCTTCCAGCTGTGGCCTACTGACCTCTGGTTTCTGAGAGTCGAGTGACCTTTTCTCCACCAGGCCAGCCAGGCTGGTGGTGGAGTTTGGGAAACCACAATAGTCATTCAGCAGCAGGAGGCAGCACAAAGCTGCAGCCTGAGGCAGGCCGGGTAGAATGGAGAAAGATTGAGAAGACCTGGGTTCAGCTTCTGCCTTCACTGCTCACTATGGCTGCCTGACTCTTAACAAGCCCCTCAGCCCTCTAAGCCTGTTTTCACTCTTTAGAATATTGGGGGCCGGCCCGGTGGCGCACTGGAGAGTGCGCTGCTTGGGAGTGTGGCGGTGCTCCCGCCAAGGGTTCGGATCCCATGTGGAGACCGGTTCCCGCTCACTGGCTGAGCGCGGTGCGGGCGCAACACCGAGGGTTGCAATCCCGTTACTGGTCAGTAAAAAAAAAAGATAAAGAAAAAAAAGGAAAAAAAAAAAAAAAGAATATTGGAGGGTGGCACAAAGACCGAACAAGACTGTTTATGGAACACCTCGCATCGTGCCAGCCAGCAGGATGGCAGGCGATTGGCACTGTGGCCACCACTCCTCAGCGCTTCTTTCCCCAAACTTCCTCCAGTGGCCAGCTGCTAGCTCAGAGAACTAGGCCAGATGTGCAACCTGACCCTGGGGGTAAACTGCCCAGTCTGATCTACTGCCCTGAAAATAAAAAGGGAGTTTTTCAGGCCCAGCTGAGAACTAAAACCAGGGGAGAAGAAATGTAGTATTTGTTGAGTTATCTACAGTGTATCAGGCAATGTGCTATATAGTCTTGATGCTTTCATCAGATCCTTACCCTTAACACAGCTCATGAGGTAGACACCATTGATCTTATTTTATGGAAGAAATTGGGGCTCAGAGTAGTTAAGTAACTTGCTTTGCGTCACATAGCTTATATGTGGCAGAACTGGGATTGGAACTCAGACCCATTTGGATCTGAAGCTCATGCTCCTGCAATCGTCATGCATTGGGTAAATACTGTTCTACCCACAGGGGACAAAACCCCCAATATGACTCAGTCCTCGCCTGTTCTGAATTCCCACAGCACTTCCCACCTCAAAGGCCAGACCCCACCCTGCTATCCTTCTAGCTCCAACAGCTTGTCTACTGGTTGGCAGCAGCAGGACTGCCTTTAAGCAATTACATGGAAATGGAATGACAGGGCATTTCAGAGAGCTGTGTGGCCAACACAGTGGGTGCCAGGGCCAGCAGAGGTGGGGCACTGACCCGCCACTCTTCTTGGTCTTGAGGACCATGTCCTTGTTGCACTGTGGGCACTTCTTGATGGGCTCTGGCATGGTTGGGTAGATCTCTTCTTGCTGGCCTACTTCTGCCCCTTCCCCGAAATACTGTGACAAGGCCTCGTCCAATCTGAAGAAAAGGCAAAGACACACACCAGCCAGCAATCACTGCAAATGCATTTACAACACTGTTGTGTGTACACAACATGCATGACCCAGGGAGCCAGCTGGGCAGTGAGCCACTGGCCTGATGAACAGAACAGGGGACAGAGAGAGGACTCACAAACAGGCCCTGGCTCCTCTCTGACTCCTGGTCAGCTCCTGGGAGGAATCAGCTACGGGCAGACACTTCTGCCTTGTCACTGGCCCCACGTTAAATAAATAAAACTGCACAGGGTCCATGCATAAACTCCTGAAGTGTCTGTCTACATTTAAGTTTAAACTAGGTCACATACTTCTTTTGAAAATTGGCATGATATGGTCTGAAGGATAGGAAAAAACAAACCTACTATACTCTCACAACACACTTCTGACAGCAGATGTGTAGGAGTTTTCCCCCCACACACCAAGAAGTTCTCCAGTGGACAACACTTCAGTATCCTCTAATTCAATTCAATTCTGACACTATCTACCTAGAGATAAATCCCACAGGTGCCAGTCCCACAAGACTGCCCCACTTCAGATGTCAGTTGCAAATTCCAGGTTGTGGCATGTGCTTCTGACTGACCAGCTATAAATCAGAGTTCCAATGACCCCCTCTTTGGGTTTGATTAATTTGCTAGAGCAGCTCACAGAACTCAGGGAAACACTTTACTTATGTTTACCCTTTTATTATGAAGGATCTTACAAAGCATACAGATGAACAGCCAGATAGAAGAGATGCACAGGGTGAGCTACAGGAGAAGGGGCGTGGAGTTTCCATAACCCCTCTGGGTACCACCCTCCAGTGACCCCCACGTGTTCAACTATAAGGAAGCTCTCTGTTCTAAGTTTTTGTGGAGGGTTCATTATTTAGGCATGACTGATTAAATCATTGGCCATTGGTGATCAACTCAACCTTCAGCCTTTCTCCCCTCCCCAGAATTGGGGGTTGGGAGGGGTGGGACTGAAAGTTCCAACCCTGTAATCACATGGTTGGTTCCCCTGGCAACCAGCCCCCATCCTGAGGCTATTCAGAGCCCTCAGCCTCCAATCATCTTATTACTATACAAAAGACATATAACTTTGGTGACTCTAAGAGTTTTAGGAGCTGTGTGCCAGGAAACAAAGACCAAATATATATGTATCTTATAAATTACAATATCATAGAAGACACGTTTCTAACAAAATGCACACATGCTGCTTGCTAAACGATCACCTCCAAATGCTCCAGAGAACAAACAGATCCTACACCAGCACTTGGGTTTACCAACTTAAAAGACTCTGCTGCCTAATTCAAGACAGAATTAAAATCAAGAGAATGGCATATCCCAGATAAGTGGAGTAGATCATTCTGATTATTGCTTCTACACTGACAAAACTCTATGGAAAGAAAGAACTTAAACTCAGCAGAGGAAAACCCAAAGGGGAGGAGCTGTGTGTGGAGAACGCCCCCCACAGGTAATGAGGCCACTGGTGAAGATGAACCTGGCAGGGTTAACAACCCAAAGGGTACAGCTTATGAGGAGCTACCTTACCTCAATTCTGTTGAATCACTCCCAAGAGCCCCCACTTCTTATACTGGGAAATGGCATTGCCCTGACCCTGGAGCTAAAGGATCTCCTGGGCAGGAGAACAGGCTCTGGCACTCACTTCTTTGCTTTAGCCAGTGCTTCAATGAAAACCTGCTTGTATTTCTGCACTTGCTGCCTTAGCACCACAAACTTGTCCTTCTTGCCCTCACAGATCAGCTTCAGATCAGCTTCCAGCTCAGCCCGGAGGTCAGGCTTGGACATCTCATAGCCCATGGAATCATAACCTGCAGGGAAAGACTGGTGAGCCGTGATGCCCCACATGACACCCTTGGGGACTTCGGCAACAAGGCTGCCCTGCTATCCACTGAACTCCCCCCCTCTCTTTACCTTCCACAAGTCCCATGCCCAGGTGCCCCGGGAGGAACCGCTTGTCTGGGGTGAGCCCAACGTACATCCGGGATTTGATGGTCTCAATGTGCTCCGCGTGAGTGGCATCAGTACCTGGAAGACATTTCCTGTTACTCTGACACTGCACCCAGAGGGCCCGGGGCTGCCTCCATCACCCTGGGACCCCTCCTCTGCCTGGATGCTACATGCAACTAAGATGCTTCCATTCACATCTGGCTCATACTAGAAATCACAATGGCAATATCAACTCTCCTGCTCCCCTACATCCAATTACCCATCAAAGCTATCAATTCCAGCTTGAAAACTCCTTCTTTAAATCTTTCTCCTCCCCTCCATGTGTCAGAGCCATGGCTGGAGACCAGATTACCACATCTGCATCATTACAACATCCTCAGTCTCCCCATTTCTGGTCTCTTCCTTCACCCAACCCATTCTCTAAGTTGTGCAAAAGGGACCTTTTAAAATGTTGCTCTTGGGGCCGACCCTGTGGCTCACTCGGGAGAGTGTGGCACTGGGAGCACCGAGGCCGCAGGTGTACACACACACACACACACACACACACACACACACACACACACACACACACACTCTCTCTCTCTCTCTCTCTCTCTCTCTCTCTCTCTCTCTCTCTCTCTCTCTCAGGCTGGCCAGTTAGCTCAGCTGGTTAAAGCTTGGTGTTATCACACCAAAGTCAAGGGTTCAGATCCCCATACAGTCCAACAGCCAAAAAAAAAAGTCACTCTGCCATTAGGGAAATGCAAATCGAAACCACAGTGAAATACCACCTCACATCCACTAGCTTGGGTATAGTCAAGAAGATAGATAATTACAAGTGTGGAGAAATAGGAACCCTTGAACATTGCCGGTGGGTATGTAAAATGGTGCTGCCTCAGAAAACAGTTTGGTGGTTCCTCAGAAGTTAAGCATACAGTTGCCATGTAACCCAGCAATCCCACTCGTATGTATATACCCAAGAGAACTGAAAACACACAACCGCACAAACCTTACACACAACTGTTCACAGCAGCATTACTTACAACAGCCCAAAAGTAGAAACAACCCAAATGTCCATCAACTGATGAACAGATAAAGAAAATGTGGTATATCCATACAACGGAATATTATTTGGTAATAAAAAGGGATGAAGTTCTGACACACACTACAATATGGATGAAACTTGAGGACATTATGCCAAGTGAAAGTTACAAAATGCCATATATTATATGATTCTGTTTACAGAAATATATAAAATAGGCAAATCTACTGAGTCATAAAAATTAGTAGTTGTCTGGGCCGGCCCGGTGGCGCACTGGATAGTGCGCCGCTTGGGAAGCGCGGCGGCGCTCCCGTCCAAGGGTTCAGATCCCACATACAGACCGGCTCCCACTCACTGGCTGAGCGAGGCGCGGGAGCAACACTGAGGCTTGCGATGCCGTTGCCGGACACGGAAAAAAGACAAAAGACAAAAAAAAAAAAAAAAAAAAAAAAAAAAAAAAAATA
>NW_007726340.1:17769-64216 GCF_000696425.1 Galeopterus variegatus | reverse complement strand
CGGAAAAAAAAAAAAAAAAAAAAAAAAAAAAAAAAAAAAAAAAAAAAAAAAAAAATTAGTAGTTGTCTGAATGGGGGAATGGGGAGTGACCGCTAAAGGGTACGAGGTTTCTTTCTAAGGTGATGAAAATGTTCTAAAACTGAGTGTAGTGATAGTTGCACAGCTTTGAGAATATACTAAAAAACACTGAATTGTACATTTTAAATGGGTGAATTGTATGTGAATCATGTCTCAATAAAGCTGATGATAATATTTTACAAAAACATACCTCCTCTATGTGGCTCCTTTCTTTAGAGATCTTAAATGGCTCCCCACTGACCACGTGCCAACATCTAAGCACCTCAGCATGGCACACAAGCCATGCACGGCCCTGCAAAGTCGGGTCCGCATCATCTCTCTGGCCTCACCTTCTGTGATGTCCCCACACCCCCACTGCAGCCACAGTAGGCATGTGCTCTCCTGTTCCTGGCCTTCCTCAGGCCCTGCCCTGGCTGGGCTTGCCTCCACTGGTCAGGTAGTTTTACTATGAGATTTTTAGGTCCAGCTCAAATGCCAGCACCCCTACGAAGTTTTCTTCCCTGCCTGTTTCCTGCAGAACCCATTGCATATATTCAAAGTATTGGTCTGGTTTGGTTCTTTTGCTGGACTGCACCCTTGAAGGGAAAGGTTAGGTCTAATTCCCTTTTGTGTCCCCAGTGCTTGGGCCAAGCCTGCTCTGGCAGGCTTCATATATATTTTTTTTTTCCTTTTTGTCTTTTTTCGTGTCCGGCAACGGATCGCAACCCTCAGTGTCGCGCCCGCACTGGACCGGGACCGGCAACGGGATTGCAAACCTCGGTGCTGCGCCCGCACCTCGCTCAGCCAGTGAGCGGGAACCGGTCTGTATGTGGGATCCGAACCCTCGGCGGGAGCGCCACCGCGCTCCCAAGCGGCGCACTGTAGCAGTGCGCCACCGGGCCGGCCCTAGGCTTCATATATTTTTAATGAATAAATCATGACGGGCAGACTCCCTCTAATTTCATAAATGTGCATGCTTTCTCGATATCCCAGTTACAGTCATGGGCTCCAGGTTGGAGCATTTTTTCCTATGTCACAGGACTATGAAACTGCCTTTGTAGGTGAGGCAACAGTACCCTAGATGGAATGACCTGCTCCTAACACACCTAGGGAGCTCCATTTCCCCTCCACCAAGCCGCTGGACTTTCTGAACGAGGTCTGCCAGAGACCTCCCTCAAGAGCTGTGATGAACAAATGAAGGGGCAGCAGATTAGTCACAAGGACCTGCCTGCAAAGCTTGAGCCATAGGACTTATTGGGGAAAATGCAATTCTCACCCAGTGTTTTTTTTTTTAAACCTCATTCTGATTCCACAGCATTTATGGAAAACACTTTAACAAAAAGCTGAGGGCCGGCCTGGTGGCGCACTGGAGAGTGCGCCGCTTGGGAGTGTGGCGGCGCTCCCGCCGAGGGTTCAGATCCCATGTGGAGATGGGTTCCTGCTCACTGGCTGAGCGTGGTACGGGCGCAACACCGAGGGTTGCAATCACATTACCGGTCAGTAAAAAAAGACAAAAAGGAAAAAAAAAAAAAAAAAAAAAAGCTGAGAATATGGCCACCCATGGCTAACAGGAGGGTTCTGCCATGTACATGAAGATGTGTGAAGCCAGTGTGAGCAGTATGAGTGTGAGCAGTGTGGGCAGTGTGAGTGAGCAGTGAGTAGTGTGAGCATGAGCATGAGTGGTGTGAGCCATGTTAAGTGGTGTGAACATGAGCATGAGTGGTGTGAGCAATATGAATGTGAGCAGTCTGAGCAATTTGAGTGGTGTGAACAGTGTGAGTGGTGTGAGCAGTATGTGAGTGGTGTGAGCAGTATGTGAGTGGTGTGAGTGTGAGCAGTGTGAGCAGTATGAATGTGAGTGGTGTGAGCAATGTGAGCTGTGTGAGCAGTGTGAATGTGAGTGGTGTGAGCAATGTGAGCTGTGTGAGCAGTGTGAATGTGAGTGGTGTGCAGTGTGAGCAGTGTGAATGAGTGGTGTGAACAGTGTGTGAGTGGTGTGAGCAATGTGAGTGGTGTAAGTGCAAGTGTTGTGAACATGAGGGGTATGAGTGTACAGCCACTGTTCCACATGGGAATGAGGCTCAAGGCTGCTATACCTGATACTTCAAAGATGAAGACAGAGTTCCACAATGACTCTCCCAAGTTTTAATTCTTGGCACCGTTTGCTGTCCTTATTCTTAACAACAGCAAACCTGCATGTGGGCCAAAGGGTGCTCCCTGTGGAGCCCTCTGAGTCCTGGAAATCTCTGTCATTACATGCATGATGCAGTGCAGGGTTTGAGCATTGACTGTGGAGTGATTTGGATGAGGTTTTAATAACTCACACACTTTGTGACCTTAGTAAGTTCTTAACCTCTCTATCCCTTGCTTCAATATAAAATGGAGATAAGAATACAGCTCCTGCGTTGGAGAGTCACTGTGAGGACTAGAGGAGATTCAGGACCTGGCAATTAGTAAGTGTTCAAGAGCTACCTGGACAAGCTACTGACCAATGCCGTGCTTCTCCATGAGGGCAATGAGGTCAGCCTCAGTGAGCAGTTGGGGCGGACTGGTCTCCCCGTCCACCATCTCCACAGTGCTCGGCTGGAAGCAGGAACCTTGCTCATAGACGGGGAGGATCTACAGGGAGGAGCAGGCACGGAACTCAGATCAGTCTGTCATGAACTCATGCAAAAAACAACCTCCATTTCAAGGAACACAGTCCTGCTCCCTCAGATGGCTCAGGGCTGGGAGCACAGCTGTCCTCTCTCTCCCTGGGGCCCACCTCTTTATCACCTTGTCACTCCAGTGATCATATGGATACACGTCCAGATAGTTTCGTGCCAGAATCATGAGGCCATGGGCCACGAAGCGTTCCTGAGCAATGTCAATCTCCACTGTGGTCTCCTGCCCCTGAGCATCCTGGGAGCAGCAAGCCAGGAAATGGCGAACAATAAACTCGTACAGTCGCTGTTCATCTCCCTAGGAAGAAAGAAGAGTCTGAAACTCCCTCCAGAATATCACCTCTCAAGGACAGTAGCATCACCAGTAGTTTAAACCTGGTTTATGCCACCTTTCAGATTCAAGTTCTGCACAGAACAGGCCACATCACTCCTCAGGTCCTGCACTAAAGTAGAGTGCCAGACATGTCCTGGGGAGCTAAGGGTTTATGCTGATACATCTCACAATTCTAATCAGATGTGGTCAGCCAGGGAGTCATCTTCCCTCCAAAGTGGGAAATGGTTCTTTGATGTAAACATCAATCTAAGCGGAAAACAAGACGAAAGCATAAGAAGGTAGCAAGAGACTCCCTGAATACAAGACACACAGAATAACACTGGACCCGACAGCCTTAGGCCAACTCCATGCACACACTCAAAGCAGCAATTTCTTAGGGTGATTTCCAATCAATCAAGTGATCAGGATTTAGTGAGACTCAATCTATCAAAAGCCCATAAGACACTAATACTCACATCCAATAATTCCCCTTCTAAGGATTTATTCAAAGGAAACGATTGGAGATTCACACAAATATTTATGTATACAAACATTAACTATAGTATATCATCTATCAAAAAGTTGGAAATAACTTAATCTTCCAAAAACAGATGTGACAAAATAAATTATGGTACATCTATACAATGTTAAATAGCATACTTTTAAAAACTATAGTATATGAGAAAATGCTTATGATAAAAAATGTTAAAATGTTTTTACAAAATCATTTGAGATTATAATTTTATCATAAGAATATTATATACATGCATAAAAATGTAGTTCTTGGTAGTGGTAGGATTACAGGCAATTTTTTTCTTCCTTATAATCTTTTGTATTTTCTAAATTATCTAAAATGAACGTGTATTACTTTTTTTTTTTTTAATAAAAAGATGACCGGTAAGGGGATCTTAACCCTTGACTTGGTGTTGTCAGCACCACGCTCAGCCAGTGAGCAAACTGGCCATCCCTATATGGGATCCGAACCCATGGCCTTGGTGTCATCAGTACCGCACTCTCCCTAGTGAGCCACAGGCCGGCCCCAACATGTATTACTTTTAAATCAGAAAGAAAATGTTATTAAAAGAAGAAAAGACTTGTGCCGAGCCCGTGGCGCACTCGGGAGGGTGCAGCGTTGGGAGCGCGATGGCGCTCCCACCGCGGGTTTGGATCCTATATAGGGATGACCGGTGCGCTCACAGCGCTCAATGGCTGAGCGCGGTGCGGCCGGTCTCAAAAAGGACAAAAAAGAAAGAAAAAAAAAAAAAAAAAGAAGAAGACTAAAATTCACTCAATTTTGTGACAAGCCTGCAGATGTCAAATAACCCTTAACAGCTCATGCCCTCCCAGCACTTACTCCCTGCTGAGGAAGTGGCTAAAACACGGACACAGTCAGGCAGAGCTGAATGGGAAGACCACAGTGACTGCGGCATGACAGGAGGGTTGCAGTAAAGGTTCAGGAAGGCAATGGAAGCTTATCCCATTCTTGGGAGGATGGACTGGATTCTTCCAGTTGACATGGGACCACAAAGGCCATAAGGTTCGTGAGGTTCGCTGTAGGTGTGGGGGCTGTGCAAAAGCCCAGGCAGGTGTGTGAGAGGCCAGTGGAGAAGCTGTGGGAACTGACAGAGTGGGGAGGTGGGGCTGGAGAGATGGTGGAGCCCACCATGGGGAGTCTTTCATGAAAGCCAGGCAGAAGATTATGAAACAGAAAAATCCTGACACTGATTTCTCTTTTCTGAAATGGAAAAGATATTTCAAAACCACTTATTTCCTAAAGTCAGAGTCTGTAGAGCAAATTCAAATCCTACCACTGACCCATCACCACCTCCCTCTATGTTCCAACGGGCAGCACCTTCAGAAAGACCAACCTGCAAGTTGCTGGCATATTTGGTGGGGTGAATGGGAGGGTGAGCTTGGTCAGTCTTGTTCCCATTGCGTGGGGTAGGGCCACCCTGCTCTAGAATGCTCTGGGCAAAGGCCCCCCAGCGGGGATCCCGGGTTTGCTGTTCCACCAACACAGTCAGGTTTAAATCTCTGGGGAAAATGTTTGTTTCTGTTCGGGGATAGCTGATGTACCTAAAACAAAGGCAAACAAACAGAAAAAGAAATTGCTAGGCTCTTTAATTGGTCTATAAATAAATGAAAGCACTTGGTAACACCTGCAATTGCCCACCTGACATAGCCAACTCAACTGAAAACAGCCTTGGTTACCTACAACGAGGAAAATTCTGAGATGTGACTCCCTCACAGGGTGAAAAGCACTAGGTTCTCCTGTTAGGACATTCAAGCCAAAGGTGAAATGGAAGCGGCCACAGAGCAGGATAAGGGCTCAGGGCTCTGCCAGCAGACTCGCAGCCTGGGACACTTCACTGGCTTCTCTTAGGATTAGTATGACAGAATGGCCCTGGTGCAGTGCACAAGCCTCACTGGCCCTGACAGCTTCAACATTGTGTCTCTGCAACTTCTTAAAGTATAGAAAGTATAATGCTGTCCAATACAACTATAATGTGGACTCTACATGCAATTTAAAAGTTTCTATTAGCTGGGGCTGGCCCGTGGCTCACTTGGGAGAGTGTGGTGCTGATAACACCAAGTCCACGGGTTCGGATCCCCTTACCCGTCATCTTTAAAAAAAAAAAAAGTTTCTATTAGCTGCTTAAAAATCATTGAGATAGGATACATTCTATTTTCATACAAATATTCAAAATCTAGTGTATATTTTATATTTTCAGCACATCCAAATGCAGACAACCCAAATTTCAAGTGTTCAACAGTCACATGTTAGACAGCATATAAGAGGATTTCAGTGCCTGGCATTCATGACCCCTGAGGTAGGGATGATTTTCACAGGCAAACAACTCCTAAAGGTGCCACTTGCTGTTCGCCACTTGCCAGGGCCCTAGGAAGAGTTGTTGAGGGGCCAAGAACAGGATTTGAATCTATTCTATGGGTTCCTATCTAACCTTTTCCTTACTGAAACGTCAATGTCAAAAATCCTTCTATTTCAGAGCCCAGATGATATCTAGACAGTCTGTGTTACCCCACAAGCTCTATTTCTTTTCTTTTGTCCTTTTTGAGACCGGCTGCACTGCGCTCAGCCAGTGAGTGCACCAGCCATCCCTATATATGATCCGAACCTGCGGCAGGAGCGCTGCTGCACTCCCAGTGCTGCACTCTCCCGAGTGCGCCACGGGCTCGGCCCTACAAGCTCTATTTCTAAAACATTTTATCCTGATAAAGATGCACCAAATTCTACTCCCAAATCCAGAATATTTACCCTTGAGTATAGAGCTTTTCGGCAATCCTCATGGTTTCTTTAGCATTTATTCTTAACTTGCGAGAAGCCAGCTTTTCAAGCTCCTGTTGAATGGGTCGACAGGCACATTAGGTATGGTGGGTGAGTCGGTGGGCACCACACGACTACACAACTCATCTTCAGACAGGTCTGGCCCCTGTTACTCCAGTTGCTGCTTTCATATAGAGGAAAGACTGTGCCCGAGAAAGATTTCTGGGCCAGCCAGGGAGAGCCAGATCCCAGCCCAGTGTTCAGACTCTGACATGCAGCAGTTAGACTCACCAGGGAAGGCAGCAGATTTCTAGGCCCTGACCACTAGGAAATCTGACAGAGTAGGGGGACAGAGGCCAGAATCAGCATTTTTTAACAAGCAGTCTAACACACTGATTCTAACACAGGTAATCTGAGATCCACACATTGGAAACACCACCAAAGCCCCAGCAGACTCCTCTGGATGATAAAAACCATCTTTGAGGTCCTCAGGGGGATAATCAGCTATTCTTTCCCCTACAAGAAACTTCAACAATGTTGTTGACTATACGTCAAAGCATATTTTAACAAGTAAGGAATAAAACAAATGTGCCTAATATATAAAATCAATCCACAACTTTTCCCTTGGAATACCATATTATGTAGCACATACACACAATACATTGTGGCTACTGGAGACAGAGAAGGCACTGCCCACCAGCCTCCACAGGTTTCTTAGGCTGCACATCCTGCATGTTCAACCTCCAGAGTTAACTCTGACTATAACTCTACCCTGCATTTTCCTGCTAAGTAGTGGCTGGGGAGGTGCATCCCTAATGGGATTTTTTTTTTTTTTCAGAATTGTGTCCCATGGGGGTGGCTCTTCGCGGGATCAAAAAATTTGAGAAGCCCTGTTTTAAGGTAAGTTCATATAGCAGATATTTAAAATTATGTTTACACAGATTAGGCAGCAACATGAAAAATTGCTTGGGTAGAAAAAAAAGTTACTCCAATTATGATGCTGTAAAAATATGTATATGAAAAAAAATAGGAAGAGAAGATAACAGAATTATATCGGTGATTATGTAAGGATGGTGAGATTACTGGTCGTTTGTCTTCCTGTTTTTGTTTCCCAAACCTCACATTATGCAGTTATACTGCATTTGCTAACTTAAAAAAACAGCATGAAGAGGTCAAGTGAGCCATGTCTTTTCCAAGCGCTCTGCTGTGTGGCTCTGTGACAGGCAACATTTCCTTCCACAGTCCATCAGTAGAACCCCAGACCCAACAACAGGAAGTAACTGATCCTCAGTGCTTGAAATAGGTCACCTGGAACATACCACAGTGTCCAAAGCTTGAGGCCTCCACTTGCTCTTTGGCTTAGACCTGACCTCCATCACAGTTGCCATGGGATCCTAGAAAGCCAGGAAAGCAAGGACCACATTAAAGTGTTGGTGCATCATCTCCCGCCTTGCTGTGGACTGCCCCTGCTCACCATTCCAGATTACCCTGACTGACAGCTGAGGCCACAGCTACAGCCCAAGACACTGCCACACTGAAGATCGCTTGCAGCCAACAGTGTGGTGAATGCCATCACCCCCTTTTCACTCAAACCAAGATTTTGAAGGGCACTTTCGTAAGCCTTAGGGTGTCTCCTCCGGAGCCTATGAAATCAACAGTCTGCATCTCCTGGGTACAGCTGCCTACCCACACATGTACAGTATTACTATTTTTTTTTTTTAAATTCAGGTTAAGACAGCATTAGAAATAGAAATTACAGGGCCGGCCTGTGGCTCACTCGGTAGAGTGCGGTGCTGATAACACCAAGGCCACGGGTTCGGATCCCATATAGGGATGGCCGGTTCGCTCACTGGCTGAGCGTGGTGCTGACAACACCAAGTCAAGGGTTAAGATCCCCTTACCGGTCATCTTTAAAAAAAAAAAACAAAAAGAAATAGAAATTACACAATACAAGCTGGAGAATTTCAATCTTAAAACCAACTTCACGGGCCGGCCCGATGGCGCACTGCTATAGTGCGCCGCTTGGGAAGCGCGGTGGCACTCCCGCCGAGGGTTCGGATCCCACATACAGACCGGCCGCTCACTGGCTGAGTGAGGGGCAGGAGCAACACCGAGGGTTGCGATCCCGTGGCCGGTCCTGGTCCGGTATGGGCGCGACACTGAGGGCTGCGATCCATTGCCAGTCATGAAAAAAGACAAAAAGGAAAAAAAAAAAAAAACCAACTTCACATTTTTAAGACTGTGTAAATGAACAAAAAACTCAGCTTAAATAATTTGCTAGTAAGGATATCTGTATATCAAAATTTGAATTTCTCCTTCCCAATAGACTAGGGACTAGGTGCTCTTTCCAAGGAGCTCAAAGTACACCACATGCCATTGATTCTTGCACCACATCCTGGTGGAGAAGCAGGGCAGGTCTTTCTATTAACAAATGTGCAGGGTCACAGGGTGGAGTGGTGGACAGACGGGCTGTCTCCCTGGATCAGTGTGGTCTGTAGAGGAGCAAGAATACAGCGGGCTCCAATGTGTGCTCTGCCACTTAAGAGCTCTGGTGTGTCTGTGAGCAAGTTACTTCCCTTTCTCCAGCTTTCTCTTCTATAAAATGGAGATGGTATCACCACCCTCACAGGCCATTATTAGGATTAAACAAAATAACACGTAACAGTGTGCCTGGCACACCGCAGGTGCTTAATAGTTATCACTCCCTTACCAAATTAATAATAAATCTGCCAGCAGGCTATAGCCAAGAAGCACACCACGAATTACCAAACCTAGAGACCTATGAATGTTCCTCAGGCACCCCCGTGTGCAGCCCCTAAGTTAAATCAGGCAATGATGCACTGACTGATGGGAAGTGGCATCACAAAGTGAACCATCAGTCTGAGAGTCAGGAAACAGGAAGGCAGTGTCCCACCTCTGCCACTCACTGCCTGTGGCCTGAGCTGGTTGGGGCCCTCTGCAGGTGCTGCTCTCTCTATGACACATACTTCCCCCAGGTCCTCCCCTGGCGGTGTCCTAATCACTCCTGCCTCCATTCAAATGTCAACCCTCAGAAGAGCCTTTCATGACCACATTTAGAACAGTCCCCTCCATGCCCCTCAGGTCATTCTCTATTCCTTTACCCGGCTTTATTTTCTTCCAGACATTTATCACTATACGAAATGAACTTATCCATTTGTTTGTGATTTTCATCTCTCCAGATTTTCTCATGTGACCAATGGAAGAGAGGGTTGGAGCAGATGCTGCCCAAACTCCCTCCCAGCTCCAGGAGTCTATGGTCTAGACTGATCTAGCTGATCCTTCCTAATCTCTGGAGACAGAATATGCCTCAGGGACAGACTTCAACTATACATTTCTCAAAATTACTGGTTTTATCTAAAAGCTTTGCAGATCCTTCCCTTTCACATTTTTAGTGCTGTTTTCATGAAGTTCTAGTGTCACTGGTCCCCAAAAAGTGATGCTCTGAGGTGCAAACAAAACTAATACAGTTCAGTGGGAGAATGGACAGGGTCACTTCTACCAACAGAGAGAGAGTGTCTTGGAGGGCGTGCAGAACGTTTCTGAGATGATAAAGATTTCAAAGGACTTCTTACCTCCATACACAACTGATAGAGGACAAGACAAGCCGTGTGGTTAAAGAGACGATGCCTTTTCCAGTTGAAATCTACCGTACCATCTTTGTGGTCATGAGTTACTATATCGGGAAGAGATAAACAAAAAGGCTGTGTCTCACAGAAGCCCCATGCTATGACAGACAGAAAATGGTATATTATAGTGAAATTTAAAGGAATATGAAAAAGGAAAGCATTTCTGGACAACAAAGAAGACTTTAAGTGAATTCTGAATATTGCAATGGGGCAAGGTAAAGGGCAGCAACACTAAAAAAAATCATCACACATTTATAATTAGTGCTATTAACACTCCATGATCCCCCTTGTTATTCCTGGGCAAACCTGCCACCTGCCTTACCTTTAATTCTGTGGAAAATTTCTGGCACAAAAGCCTGAATGGCTTTAAACCTCTCCACCACAAACCCCAGTGTAGGGAACTGGCAGCTGCCATAGCTGATGAGCTGCTCCGCCAGCACCTCGGGAAAAATCCTCTGAAGCCGCAAGGTCTGGAACCTAGTGAAGGCAGCGCCTGGAAAGTGAGGTTGGAAGAAAGGAGAACTGACAAATGATGAGGTCAAAGCCGGATACACACATCCACACAGGAGCCTCATGTGTGTTTCCATAACCCAACATCAGTGTACCACGGGGGCCATAGGAAATGTCCACCTAGCTCCTCACCAATCCTCAGGTCCAGCTCCTGCCGCACATCCACAGCATCGCTTACTCTCTGATCAGGCTCAGCCAGGTTTTCACAGGCCATCCTGACGGCACGCGATGTGATCTCAGAGAAACGGGCTCTCAACACCTGCAGACTGGGCTTCACTACAGAACACAAGGAGTGACTAAGGTCAAAGTCACATCACACTGTCCTCTCATCATAAAGGACTCACTTCTCTTAAACCATCTTAAAATAAAGGCAAGTCAGTTCAAGAAACTGTGAGGCATCCATTTACCTATCAGGTTAAATTAATAACATACAATGTCTAAGAGGGAAACATCTTTAAACTGAGTATTGTCAGAAATAATGGTGGAGGAAATTTCAGCTATGAACTAAACTTTTCTTGATGAGCCTTTTGAGACTTTAATCTGTCTTGCTCTCTCATGCTTTTATGGAAAAGAAAAACGCTGTCAATTAGAGGGCCCTGTGGGGGAATTTCATGCTCCTTCAGGAAAGAATACGAGACATATAAACTGTCCTTGAAAGTTAATGCACTTAAATTCCCAGGAGTTACACAGCTTCCAACACAAAACCCCACCTTCTCAACCAGAGAATGGCCCATTCATTCCTTCCTCTAAGTTACCTGAAACCGTTAACCCTGTTACAGCCATTCAAATTCATCTCAACAATTATTTATTAATCATCAGGCACTGTACAAAGAATATGGGAGATAAAAAAGAATAGAACATTTTAGAATTATTCTTTGTACTTTACTTATGGTATATACATTCTTTTGCATATATTCAATATACAACTTTTAAAAACAGAATATAAAGTCCCTGTTCTCAAGAAGGTAGTGTTCTCCTGGTACCTAATAAGGAACAAGCCTTGAGCTAAATGGTCTACACCACTCAACTCATTTAATCCACAGGCAGCCCCAGGAAACATGTCGGACAGGCCTGATGTTACAGATAAGGAAGTCTAGGTTCTCGGGGGTTCAGTGACTTGCTCCAGGACCCACAGCTGGTGAGACTTGGGAGGGAGAGCATGTGTGGAAGAACTCAGCCATGGCCCACCTGTACGTATATGAATATACAGAAGAACGCTCTATGTATGGGGCCCCAAGGTAAAGAAACTCAGCAGTGGCAACACTTACCAGCCCTGCACACATGGATAATCTCAAACCCAATGTTTTCCCCTTCTCTATCACAGTCAGTCCAGATCACCAGAGCCTGGCACTGCCGGGTCTCTCGTTCCAGAGTTTTCTAAAGTTCATGGTAGGGAAAGAGCAGTGAGAGCAGAATCAAAGAGCAATTACTTGACACCTTTACACTAGAGAGACCTGAGTGGGATTAATGCTGTTCTTGCACTGTGCCAACTAGATGAGGGAGAAAAGATAAGACAAAACTGCTTTTACCAGCACTAATGATGGTGAGGTCACTAGCACAATCCTCCAGACCCATAAAGCTTCAGACCCATAAAGCTCAGACCCATGAGTTTCCAGGAGACTGAGGGTTTAATACAACTTCATCACCGATATGATGGAACCTAAAACTCAGCTTTCACACATACTTACAACTCTAGTGGTTCGGATACATTCTGGTTAAAAAAAAATTAAATCCTGGGCTGGCCCGGTGGCGCACTGCTGTAATGCGCCACTTGGGAAGCGCGGCGGCGCTCCCGCCCGAGGGTTCGGATCCCACATACAGACCGGTTCCCGCTCACTGGCTGAGCGAGGCGCGGGAGCGATGCCGAGGGTTGCGATCCCGTTGCCGGTCCCCGGTCCGGTACGGGGGCAACACCGAGGGTTGCGATCCATTGCCGGACATGGAAAAAGACAAAAAAAAAAAATAATAGATGTTTTAAGACGAGTATATTTTAACTTCAAACTCCATTTTTCCCTTTTTAGACTCTTATCGGTTGAAAACAGGTAGAAGCTATCAATATATTATAAAATACATTAGATATTTAAAGGTTTCTTTAAATATCTAATCTAAATTCTATATAATTTATCTAAATATCTAAATTTATCTAAAATCTAAAAGATAATTAGATTGTTTTCATAGGATTTTTAAAGTATTGCCCTTCTGATTTTTCTTTTCTTTTCTTTTTTTAAATCAAAACAGTACATAGTGTTAATAAACACAGTTTTATAGAAGTTATAACAGAAATCTCTAGTCACACTGCCTGGGACCCTTTTCAATTGTTTTACCCATTTCTTTTAGTATTTAATGCCATATTTCTAAGCAATATGCATCTTCAGATATTTACTGATTTAACAAGTTAGTCATTAAAGAAGCTTCCTAGTAAGCAGTAAACAACCTATAGGTGCTCTGACTGCTTGAAAACTGACAATTTACTGTCAAACAACCATCTACACTTTGTTGCCTCTTCAGTCTAACTAAGGGTGGGATGCAGACTAGAATTAATAATTTAACAATGCTTATTCCCAGGATTTCCTTAAACAACTACTATTCACAAAAAAGGCTTTACTTCAGTCACTTGACCCCTAACCCTCATTTATACAATGGGTGGGAATGATCTTTTAATCACAATATTAAGCTTGATGGAAAACCTTACTTCTAAATTTCAATGCATTAAAAATACAGAAATTACTCAGTTTGACTATTTATGGTTGTCCCCATTTCAGTGCCATATGTCTTCCAAAACCTACCTTGATGTCCACAAAATTCTCTGGGCAGTACTTTTCGATTTCTGCTTCAAAGAGGACAAGGGGGTTGCAGCTCTGCCTAAAAAAGAATGAAAACACAGAGTCCCACCTCAGCGCATGATGGAGAGCCCTCTATTCTAATAAGAATGAACTGCTCCAGCAGGCTCATGGGTGGATCCCCAACAGAAAAAGTCCCAGAGGATTAAAACCAAGGCTGTGACCCTTTACACAATGCACCATCCCCTTCCCGAAGAAGTTAAAAGGAGCTGCTAATAAGACATTTTGGAACCCTTTCATGCATATCTGCAGTAGTATAAATGCAGTGCAATGACTACACGAAAAAGGTCTGGCTATTTTAGGGGAACACCAATAATAGGGTGTTTATTCTAAAGACATGATAAAAATTCACAAAGAACCAGATAATCCTAGGTCATCTCAATATTATAAATTACAGGGTAAGATCAACAAGCCTCAAAATTCCTGTACTATTTCACGACTTACTGTAATAATCAGCAAGTCCTTCCCCCAGGAATTGTACTGACCATTTTCGAAACTGCATCTGGAAATCATGAGCCAGCAAATGTCCAGAAACCGAAGTCATTATCATGGTAACATTCTGAATAATAACAAAATTCAAGTTAGTATTTTGCAGTTATATTGTGCCAAATCATTCAAATAAAAGGGAAGAACTTAAAGAAAAAAAATTGGGAAGAAAAAAACACAAATATAGCTCTTCAAAGCCAAAAGCCATAGTACAGTAGCTCCCCTTATCTGCAGGGGATATGTTCCAAGACCCCAAGTGGATTCCTGAAACCACGGATAGTATCGAACCCTATATACAGAGAACTATGTTTTTTTCCTATACCTACGTATACACCTATGATAAAGTTTAATTGACAAATTAGGCACAGTAAGAGATTAACAATTACTGATAATAAAATAGAACAATTATAAAAGATACTGCAGTAAAAGTGATGGGAATGCAGTGTGTCTCTCTCAACATCTCTTATACTGCACTCACCTTCTTGTGCTGATGATGCAGGGCCTACATAATGAGAGGCAGCAAGGGGAATGGCGCAGGCATTGTGATGCAGCGTTAGGCTAGTACTAACCTTCTGACAATACTCAGAAGGACGATCATCTGCTTTCCATATAATATTTTCAGACCATAGTTGACAGTGGTTAATTGAAACCGAAGATAAGGGGGTACTTCCATAATACAGTCAACATTCTAACTGTAGTACCACGACGCCTTTTGTATCATTTAAAATTTCCTCAAACTATTGTGTATTAGCATCTTTCTTGTTATTAAAGAGGTGAGATGGGACCACATTTTATTAAAAAGAGTTTCCTTTGTAAATTATAAAATGATCACCTGTAACAAGGGACCTTTAGTTCATAACAATAGTTATTCTCAACAGAGTAACATATTCTACATATGACCAGGATGACATTCTTCTTAATACTAAGTACAAGCAATTCAGGAAGGATTTATAGTAAACAGCTGCTCTTTTTAGCTAAAGCTAAAAACCCAACGAATGTATACCAAAATGGCACATGCATCTGAAAGCACACTTCAGCTTTATGATGGAAATTAATTTGAGCACCTACCTGGCCATACAGATGATAGTCAAATTCATAGATCTTGTTGAATTTAGAAAGTCCTTCTCTCTATAAAACAAAACAGAAATAAATTTAAAACATATATAAATTACATTAAAAAACAAATGACTCCTCAACAAAAAGATCAAGCAAAACCCTGATAAGTAAGAATATTAAAAATATAATAGTATTTCCGATAGATAAAAACTAGGCTAGGGCTGGCCATTTAGCTCAGTTGGTTAGAGCATAGTGCTGACAACACTGAGGTCCAGGGTTTGATCCCTGTACCGGCCAGCCACCAAAAACCAAAAACAAAAACACAAGAAAACTAGGCTAAATTAGTAAGACCATTTATTAAGTGGCCCCTCAAAACATAGCTACCAAGTACGTACTTGACAGAACCCATAGAGTTTGAATGCTCAAAGGTAACCTTGAGATTAGCTTACATAACATCTTTTTATAGATGAGAATGGTCTTGTCTGAGGCACATGACAAATTAATGGCACAGAAAGAATTAGGACATAAGTCTCGACGATTTTCTCCTTCCTCCCCACATATTTCTGCTACTTCCTAGCTCTACAACTGCACCAATAAACTAGTGATCACGGGTAAGTCATTCACTTTTCCTGACCCTCAATTTATTCCTGAATAAAGTTATCTCTGAAGTTCCTTCTGGCTCTGAAATCCAAAGACACTGTGAGCCCCAGCCATAACTGGAATCCAGTCTTCAAAACACTTCTTCAAGTGCAACCATGGAAGAACAAGACCCTCTGAATAGATCCCACCTTCTTCCACCAAGGCATTACAAGCAGTTGTGCTGTGTGTTTCACACCAACAGTAAACAGAAGGCAAGAGAAAGGCTGACTGGGAACTGGGGAAACATTCAAGGGCAAGAAGGACCAGTATCAGAAGATTCTTCCTCAGCCTCAAAAAGAAAAAATTTCTGTGTGGAACGTTGATTGAGGCACTCTTTGAGGTATAATAGCAAATTTTAAGAGGAAAATGATTATTTTTATTTTTTATTAGTATATTCATTGTTACAAATCATACTTATTCTTTATGCCCCTTATCCACTTACAATCACATCTAAAATAATAAAATATTTAAGAATAAATTTTACCAAGGAGGTACAAGACTCACACACTGAAAATTACAACACACTGCTGAAAGAAATTAAAGAAGGCCTAAATAAATGGAAGGACAATCTGTGTCCACTTATTGGGCGATTTATTATTGTTAAGGTGGCAATACTTTCCAAAAGTGACCTACACTTGATCTGCAATCCTTATCAAAATCCCTATGGCCTTTTTTGCGGAAATGGAAAAGCTGATCCTACAATTCATTAGGAATTGCAAGGGGCCCAGCATAGCCAAGACAATCTTGGAAAAGAAGAACAACGTTGGACGACTCACATTTCCCAATTTTAAAACTTACTACAAAGGTAGAGTAATCAAAACAGTGCTGTGTTGGCATAAAGACAGACATATGGAACAAAGAAATATAATTGACAGTCCAGAAATAAACTCAAACATCCATGGCCAACTGATTTTTGACAAAGATGCCAAGTCCATCCAATGGGCATCCAAAGGACAGTCTTTTCAATGAACAGTGCTGGGACAACTGGATATCCACATGTAAAAATTGGATCCTTACCTCACACCATATAGAAAAGTGAACTCAAAATGAACCTAAGACCTAAATGTAAGAGCTAAAACCATGAAACTCTTAGAAGAAAACAAATGGGGAAATCTTTCTGACCTTAGATTTAGTAATGATTTCTTGAATACGACACCAGAAGCATAACCAACATTTCTCCAAAGATAAACAAATAGCCAACAAGAATACAGAAGATGCTCAATGCCATTAGTCATTAGGAAATCGCAAATCAAAACCACAATGAGATACCACTTCACACGCTCTAGAATGACAATTTTTAAAAAAGGGTTGGCCAGTTAGCTCAGTTGGTTAGAGAGCAGCCTTATAACACCAAGGTCACAGGTCTCGATCTCCTTACCAGCCAGTGCCCAAAACAACAACAATAAGGAAAATAACAAGTGTTGTTCAGGATGTGGAGAAATTTGAACACTGCTGGTGGGAAAGTAAAACGTTTCAGCCACTGTAGAAAAGTTTGGTGGTTCCTCAAAAAGTTACACTGAGTTATTTGTCCCAGCACTTCTACTCTTAGGAATCTACCAAAAAGAACTGAAAACAGGTATTCAAACAAAAATGAATGAATGTTTATAGCAGTTCTATTCACAAGAGCCAAAAAGTGGAAAAAACCCAAATGTCCATCAATTGATGGATGGAGAAACAAATTGTGATGTATCCATATAATGGAATGTTATTCAGCCATAAAAAGGAATGAAGTACTAATATTAAGCTACATGGATGGACTTCAAAAACATTATGCTAAGTGAAAGAAGCCTGACACAAAAGGCCAAGTATTGTATGGTTCCACTTATAGGAAATGTCCAGAATAGGCAAATCCATGGGGACAGAAAGCAGACTAGTGGTTGCCAGGGCCTGGGAGAAGGGGGTAAGGGAGAGTGACTGCTTAATGGATATGGGGTTTCCCTTTGGGGTGGTAAAAATCTTCTGGGACTAGATAGTGGTGATGGATGCATAATATTGTGAATGTACTAAATGCCTCTGAATTGTAAACTTCAAAATGGTTAAAATGGTAACTTTTATGTATATTTTACCACACTCAACCACCTCCTTGGCTCTCTAATACTCTTCTGACCTCTTGCTTAACTCACTGGCTCCTCCTCCCACTATACCATACTACTAACTTCTCATTGTTTTTGAATTTGAACATGTCAAGTTGTGTCAGGCTATTGGGTTGTTTTTTAGTTTCCACTTCCTGGTAAAATTTTCAAGACTCAGCTTACACATTCATCCAACAAATATTTATTGAAATTCTCCTGTATTTCAGACACTATAATAGGCTTTAAGATATAGCAATTGACAAAATATAGTCTCTGCCTTTGGAGCTTAGAGTCCAAGGAGGGGTGGTGACAGAAAAAAAAAAAAAATCTGAGCATTGCATTATTGAACTGTAACTCCTAAATGCCTTCCAAGTAGAATAGAGTGCCATGATAGCATATCACTGAGGGTCCCTGAACTAGTCGGGGACGGGGGGAATGGATGTGAGAGAAAGTTTCCTTGAAGAGACATTTAAGCAGAGTCCTGAAGGGTGAAGAATTTAACTAGGTACAGAGAGGCCATTCTCAAAAGGCCCAGATCCCTAGAAGTTGGCAATCTTTAAGACTGGTCACCAGGATTTTAGGCACTGGAAAGAGGTGAGGCTCTCAGCGCCCACACAACCTTGGCTCCACTCAGACTATCCCCCAGATTTTCAGTCCCAGTCTAGGGACCCTGGGATCGTGGGGGGGTGGGAAGCAGAGAACTTCTGCTCCATGCTTTTAGAAATGTTCTCCAGCAAACTATTTCAGGACCTACTTTTGTTATTTGAGAGTTTCTTGGACAGATCTTAAGGTCCCCGTGTCACCTCCTTTATGAAGCCTTTTCTCATCTTCCTTTCTCCTTTGTGCCTCCAGTGTGTGTATTTCGGAATCAGTTTGCAGAAGTAGGAACAGGGCTTACTTTACCTCTAATCCCCAAATCTTATAGTCTTTCCCCGTCAGTGTGCACTTAAAGACTGGAAAGTCACAGAGGCTGCAGAATGCAGGGGATGTGGCACAGGACGGGGTGGGCTTTAACACTAAGTTTAAGGAGTATGGTCAGTTGGTTCCCAACTGAATTTCAGAATCAAGAAAATATGTGAACATACAGGACTTCCCCAGTCTCACCCAAGACTCACAGAGTATACCAGGCAGTTCCGAGGCTCAGACAAGTTTGGGAACGCTGCAGTGGGCAAGGAAGAAAAAAGGATTTCTAGCAAATGAAAGAAAGGTCTTAACTACACTTGAAAATGCCCATCATTCCGAGGGGAGCCTGGGGCCCGGGAGGGCAGACGGGAAGCTACTGCCATGGTCCGGCCGAGAGGCAGTGACGCCTCAGAAGCGGGAGAAACTGTCTTTATCTCGACTCCGGGCACCCACCACGCTGTGCCGCTCCGTGGGCCTCCCTCAATGAGCGCAGCCGATCGGAAAGGCGCTTCCTTACCCGCCTCAGACGACCGTTGGACAGCAGGTCCGCGATCCCCTTGGCCGCGTCGTTCTTCTCGGCCACACAGAGGACTTTCCGCACGCCTCGAAAGGCCACCTCCATGGCGGCGCGGGACAAGGTACGGCCGCCAGGCCGTGGCAGCCACCGGAGCGCGCAGCGGGCGACCGTGAAGATCATCCCTAGGCCCCGCGCCCGCAGCCGCCCCCCGGGAGCCCGCGCATGCTGAGGGAGCCAGAGGTGAGGCCCGCCCGGCGCCCTCCGTGAGGGAAGAGAGCCTCCGGGAGCCGCCTGCGCTCAAGTCACCTCCCCACCAGCCCGCGGGCCTTCGGAGCCGCGGCCACTGCGCCTTCTCCCGGCTGCCGCCGCCTCTGCACCGAACCCGCTCTCGGCGTTCCACTTCCGCCCGCCTCTCCGGCCACTTCCGCCAGGAGCGCGCCCCACAGCGACCGCGAATCACAACTCCCAGACTGCCCCGCGCTCCAACCATGCCCCTCTGTCGCTTCACGACAGTGGTTGGTTAATCGGACTCGTCCTCGGCGGGGCCCGCTGCACAGTCCCGCCCAAGGCGCGCTCTCATGGTCTTCTCCCTTGCTCGGAAGTGTGCGCGGACGCTTCCGGGTCACGCGGCGCGATCGCGCTAGTCATGTGATGCCAAGATGGCGGTGCCGCGGTAGCTGGCTCTGGCTTGTGGCGTCCAAGGGGCCGCGACGGTTTCTGCCCTCGGGCCGTGGGGGCGGCAAGGCTGGGCTGACTCCTGCGGCGGCCCGAAGCTCCGCGTTAGGCACCAGTTCAGGGAGGCGTTGTTGCTGTAGCTGCGGGTTCAGGGTAGTGCCGGTGACCTCGCTGCAGGTACTTTGCGCCGGCCGCGCTCGCCGGAGGAAGAGGAGGAGGAGGGCGGCCACCAGCCTCACGGGTCTTCTGGGTCTGCGGCCTTGGAGTTCATGAGGGCTCCGGGGTAGCTCCATCTCTAAGGAGGCTGCAGGAGTTCGAGTCATCGGGTTTGGGAGAAGCAGCCTAGGACACCTGGGGGCACGAAGCAGGCCGCAAGGACTTCATGTTCTTCCCCAGAGGACCGGCTTCTCCGCGTTGATTATCCCCTCTTTCTTTACCACTTCCTCTCAATGTCCTCCCCATACATCTGGAAATATGATCAGCGCCCCTGACGTGGTGGCCTTCACCAAAGAGGACGACTACGAGGAAGAGCCTTACAATGAGCCGGCCCTGCCCGAGGAGTACTCGGTGCCACTCTTCCCGTTCGCCACCCAGGGAGCCAACCCGTGGTCCAAACTTTCCGGGGCCAAGTTCTCGAGGGACTTCATTCTTATTTCCGAGTTCTCTGAGCAGGTGGGACCCCAACCCTTGCTGACCATCCCCAATGACACCAAGGTTTTTGGCACTTTTGATCTCAATTACTTCTCCCTGCGGATCATGTCTGTGGATTACCAGGCTTCCTTCGTGGGTCATCCTCCTGGTTCTGCCTACCCCAAGTTGAACTTTGTGGAGGACTCCAAGGTGGTACTGGGCGATTCCAAGGAGGGAGCCTTTGCATATGTGCACCACCTTACTCTGTACGACCTGGAGGCCCGTGGTTTCGTGAGACCCTTTTGCATGGCTTATATCTCAGCAGACCAGCATAAAATCATGCAGCAGTTCCAGGAACTTTCGGCTGAATTTTCCAAAGCTTCTGAGTGCTTGAAGACAGGCAACAGGAAGGCATTTGCTGGGGAACTTGAGAAAAAACTGAAAGACCTGGATTACACCAGGACAGTGCTGCACACAGAAACAGAGATCCAGAAGAAAGCCAACGACAGAGGCTTTTACTCATCTCAGGCAATTGAGAAAGCCAATGAACTGGCCAGCGTGGAGAAGTCCATCATTGAACATCAAGACCTGCTGAAGCAGATCCGCTCATACCCTCATCGGAAGTTGAAGGGGTCTGATTTGTGTTCTGGTGAGATGGAGCACTCCCGGGATCAGGTCAACCAGGCATCCACTACCTCTAACCCTGATGAGCCTGCTGACACAGACCTTTACACCCGCAGACCAGCCTACACCCCAAAACTCATCAAAGCAAAGCCCACCAAGTGTTTTGACAAGAAATTGAAGACTTTGGAGGAGCTCTGTGACACTGAATATTTCACCCAGACCTTGGCTCAGCTCAGCCACATTGAGCACATGTTCAGAGGAGACCTGTGCTACCTCCTGACCAGTCACATTGACAGAGCACTTTTAAAGCAACAGCACATAACAAACTTCCTCTTTGAAGACTTTGTGGAAGTGGATGACAGGGTGGTGGAGAAACAAGAGAGTATACCCTCTAAGCCCAGTCAAGACAGACCACCTTCCAGGTCTCTGGAAGAATGCCCCATTCCTAAAGTGTTAATTAGTGTTGGTTCTTACAAGTCCAGTGTAGAGTCTGTGCTGATCAAGATGGAGCAGGAACTTGGAGATGAGGAGTACAAGGAAGTGGAGGTGACAGAATCAGGCAGTTTTGACCCCCAGGAAAACTTGGACTATTTGGATATGGACATGAAAGGTAGTATCAGCAGTGGTGAGAGCATCGAGGTTTTGGGCACAGAGAAGTCCACGTCCGTGCTGTCTAAGTCTGACAGCCAGTCCAGTCTCACGGTACCATTGAGCCCCCAGGTGGTCCGTAGCAAAGCTGTCAGCCACAGGACCATCAGCGAGGACAGTATTGAAGTCCTCAGCACCTGCCCCTCTGAGGCCCTCATCCCTGATGACTTTAAGGCCAGCTACCCAAGTGCCATTAATGAAGAAGAATCATATGCAGATGATAATGAGGGAGCCATCCACTTCCGGGCAAGCATCAGCCCGCCGGAGCTGGGTGAGGCTGAGGAGGGCAGCTTGGAAGACACCCCATCACAAATAGACTCCTCCTGCTGTATTGGGAAGGAGAGTGACGGTCAGTTGGTGCCACTGTCTACTCCAGCCCACACCGAGGACAGTGTGGTGAGCATTCCCCCACAGCGCTATAGGCAGGACCAGGAATTCCATGTGGACTTTGCAGTGGAAAACACCAACCCTTCTTCCCGAGACAACAGTTGTGAAGGGTTCCCCGCTTATGAGCTGGACCCAAGCCACCTGCTGGCTAGCCGGGATGTCAGTAAGACCAGCCTGGACAACTACTCAGACAGCACCAGCTACATGAGCAGCATTGCCTCCACCAGCTCGGACAGGGCCCTCTCCTCTGCTCATTCTGCCAGCCTGTCTTCTGAGAGGCATAAAAAAAGGGCTGGCCAGAACGCCTTAAAATTCATCCGCCAGTACCCCTTTGCTCACCCAGCCATCTATTCCCTGCTCAGTGGGAGGACGCTTGTGGTCCTGGGGGAAGATGAGGCCATAGTCAGGAAGCTTGTAACAGCACTGTCCATTTTTGTCCCCAATTATGGCCGCTATGCCAAACCTGTGAAGCACTGGGTCTCCTCACCTTTGCACATTATGGATTTTCAGAAGTGGAAGCTTATTGGCCTGCAGAGGTAACTGAATCCAGGTGGTGGGGAAGGGCCCTGGCCAGTTAGAGATGAGGCAGGTTGGTGTGGTGGACTCAGAATCAGGAGGGATGGCTTCTAGATGGGGCCCAACACCAACTCGCTGTGTTACTTTTGGCAAATCATTCCCCTTCTCTGGCTTACATTTCCTTATGTGTCATGTGACATGGTTGCAGTTCCTCAGTGGTTGCCGACACCTCTGTCCCCTTGCTGTTTCAGAATTATTTGAGAGAACAACTGGCCAGTTGGCTCAATTGGTTAGAGCGTTGGTGTTATAACACCAAGATCAAAGGGTTTGGATTCCCCTACCAGCCACTCACCAAACAAACAAAAAAGAATTATTTGGGAGAATGTTTAAAATCATGGATTCCTGGGCCCCATCCCCAGAGATTCTGATTCACTTGGTCTGGGGTAAAACATGGATTTTATCTGGTGTACAGTGAGATTTGGGAATGACTGGACTTCATGATCTCACATCCTTGCCGGCTCTCAAATTCACACGGTGGTGTAAGTGACTGAGCAGAAAGCTGCTCCTGAGAAAAGGCTGTGATGGTGATGGGGGCTGTGCCATCAGGGGGCTCCAGGGGCTTTCACTCCACTGTGCTGTTTGCTCTGGAAGCCTGACTTAATGAGGAAGTGCTAGAGCCAGTCCCTTCTCCCTCAGTTTGAATGCTCTGTTTCATTTCCCTGTATCACTGGCTTATGTGTCAGTAGATTCTTTTGCTTTTCCAAACACTGCTTAACAAATCTGGCTGGAGAGACTCTCCCTCAGTGAGGCCCTGTGTTCACTTTCCTCATTTTGTGACTCTAGGCAAGTCGTTTTTCTTCTCTGCACCCTGCTATGCTCATTTGTAAAACAAAGTTACTGAGCTAGGTGATCATCAGAGTCCTTTCTGACAGACGCAGGCAGTCTGTACTTCCCATACCACATAGAAATGGCAAAAGGAATTTCTTCCACACTGTAGCCAGCAACCGTCTGTTCTCATTTTCTGACTTTCTCTTTACATGGGTCCCAACGTCAGTGAGGTCACCATCTCTCGAGTCTCCTTGTGTTTGCCTGGGGTCAGTCACTTGTTTAGCATCCACTCCAGGCCGTGTTGGCAGTTGTACCACCTGAAGGTACCAGAGCAAGGCCAGTGCTCTGGAAAAGTTGATAGCCCAGTAGAGGTGACAGACAGGTTACTAGAGCCTTGCCATTGAGAGAGATAAGAGTACTAATACTGGGGTGCTTTCTGTGTTCTAAGAAAACAAGGGGAGTAATTGACACCTTGGGAGGCAGGGAGGAGTGTCCAGAGAAGGTCTTGGGGCTTTGGCCTGAGTGGCAGGGGGTGAGGTGGCCAGCCACCAAGCAGGAAGCACAGTAGGGCCGGGCATGGCAGGAGTGCTGAGGTGAGGCTGGGACGGAGTGCCTGGAGACAGCTGGGCATCACAGCAGACCTTGCAGTCCTTGCTCCCCACTGTGGCTCTGAAGCGTGTGAAGTGACTGCACTGGGCCACCTTGCAGGCCCCATCCTTCCTCTCAGGACCCTCTTCTGTACGCGTGCCACCCGCTTCTGCTCTCAGGTTTAACTAGTCTGTCCCCAGAAGGGAAGGCTTTTCTGGATTGTTTTTGCTTCTGTTTTGTGAAATGATGGGTCAGTATCCCTTGTACACACACATCTCCCCTCTCCCCAACTCTTGATGTTTGACTTTGTTTTTTCCCTCAAAAGGTGGAGAATCTGAGAGGTACAAGTAGGGGTACCTCCTCAATCTGTCAACGTAAGACGGCTTATCCAGGATCAGACTTATCCAGGAGGGGCTTGCCCTATCCAGAGGCTTTCCCTGAATTTCCCTCTGTAGAATGCGCTGGAATAGCAGAGGCTGCCAGCTTCGTTCTGCTGGATAGCTGACTGGAGGGCTTTGGTGAGAAGGGTTCTGAGGATCAGGCTGGGCTGAGTAGAAAAGACTGGCTATGATTGATTAGTGGGGGCAGGGGGTAACTGGCATGTGTGCAGTTTGTCTGGCCCCTGGAGGGGAAGAGGAGGTCTGAGTTCTGGGGCCAGCCCAACCACTGGCTCATTCACAGTGGGCACCTGGGAAGTCACTCTGCCTCTCTAAGAGAATGTAAGAGAGCTGGATCACTGAATGATCATTTGCCAAATATTTATTGAGGGCTGCTAAGTGCCAGACACTACCCAGTTCCAGAATTTTAAGGTGAGCCAGTGTGGTGCATCCCATGACAGGTGAGCAAGTCACCATGCTGTCAGCTTGACTTCTCTGAGGCTGTTTCCTCATCTGCAGATAGAAGTGCTGAGACCTACCTTGTGACAGCCAATGTCAGAGGGCCCACAGCATCTAACCGGTGCCTAGTCAGTGTGAGCACTCCTCTGAAACCAGCAGACTGTGTGAGGAAGGCAGACCAGGGTGACAGGGGCTCAGTGTGGCTCTCGCCAGCCAGACTTCAGGGAGCATCCCTCCATAAAAGCCAGAGGCCCATCAGAAGGGATGGTTGCAATCTTTGCACAGACTCCCAAGTGGGAAAGTTGACCACTTCTTCCACTAAACTCTCCTCAAACCTTCTGAGTGTGCAGATGTTGGCCATTGGAAGCATCTGCCTCCAGTGTCCTATGCAGGCATGAGGTGTGGCAAGCAGGGGTTGGAAGGCCTATGTCTCAGGGCTGGATCACTGGGTGGTCAGCTGAGGGGCCAGAAGTGGAATGGGAACAGGATTGGCTACAGCTCACCCACAGAAACCCTGGGGGAGGTGAGCAGTGGACATGCTGTCGGAGTATCATGAGATGGAAGGTGTGGGGAGGGCCGTGGTGCCTGCAGAGGGAACAGCGGGGGTCTGGGTCAGGCCCCGGTGCTGCCAGCACTCACTGGGTGCATTTGAACTAGCCGTCTCCTCACCTTCATGCCTTCACGCCATGTTGGATGCCTCCATGAAGGGGGACACAGCACCCACCTTCCAGAGCTGGTTGGCACAGCACCTGGCCCTGAGAAGTGCTCAGAGACAGGGACAGATGGCAGGTCCCTCCAGCAGGCAGAACTGGCACTGACACAGGGAGGCAGACTGAGGCTCATCTGAGGATCAGCTTTAAAATGCGAGGAGTAGGAGAGGTGCCTTTGTGGGGTTGTGACCTTCCTGTCCATGGAGTGTTGAGCTGTAGAGGGGCTGGTCCTACGTGTTGGGTTAGTCTGGACTCAGAACGGGGACCCAAGAGTGTCGCTCTGCCCTCAGGGCCTTTGACTCCACCTACAAACAGCTCTGCTGATGAACTGTTTTTAAGAACTGTGACCTTAAACCGCCAGTCTCACGGGTCCTTGATTTTTTTCTACTAACGTAGGCCTGGAAATGCTTGTCAGATGGCTCAGCCACTGGTGGGTGTGAGAGAGGGATAAACCACCAGGTTGCTCTCCCATCATTTCAGATCAATACCAAGGATGACTGTATTGTTTCCTAAGCAGCAGTAACAAGCCCCAGACTGTGTGAAGAACAGGGTTCAGTTCTGGTGGGAGAAAGTGCCAGTGTGGGTCAGAGGCCCTGGGTTGAGTCCTGGCTTGGCCGCTTACTAGCTGGTAACCTTGGACAAGCCCTGGCCCTACTTGGGCTTAGATGTCCTTATTGGTACAGAGGTTGTCCTCCCTGGCATTGGGATGGGCTGCAGCAGTCCAAGACACGGGTGGAAGGTGAGGTGTGAGGCGCTCAGTCGCGGGTGCTGTGCAGATGAGAGACAGAGGCCTGGGGCTTGCCTCTCCCACATCATCTGACCTGCTGAGGAGGAGCTTTGTGAGAAACAGAAATGGAGGAAGAGTTAGGAGTAGCCAGCATCTTCCAAAAGAGTTAGAAAGTGCTGCTGTGGGAGTGTCAGAGCTGCAGCACAGGGGCTGGGCCCATGACTGGGTGTCCCAGCAGATGTGAAGGGGCAGGAAGATGGGTGGTGAGCCTGGCGTGCTGCTGCGGCAGAGCCTGGGGAGAGGGGCTGGCCCTGCTGACTCTGGGAGGTGTGCGGGGAGCCGAGGGTGCCTCAGGAGCAGACGAGTGTGAGGGAGAAGCCTCCTGGAGGTGGGACCATTGAGGCACAGGGGCCCACGGTAGCGCAGGTTAGGGAGTCCCTCTCGCAGACCTCTCACTGCCCTCATGAACTTGCTTAGCTGTTAGCTGCCCACAGACGCCGATTCCTCCTCGCCCGTGGGCTGTGTGTGGTTGGTCCACAGCCTGCTGTCTCCTTAGGGATCAGGACACATGGACTGTGGGGAGTCTCAGTTGTCCCATCTCTATGACCTGGCTGTTGTCATAGGTTGCCATGCCTTCTGCGGTTTCCAAGGAAGACACAACTCTGAGGCCACTCCTTCATGACCACCCCCCCACACACACATCTTCCCAACCACGGGCCTCTCCTGTGGGAACCAAGACCATGTCTCCCTTCACCTCACTGTACTTGTGTGCATGTCTTTTCTTCCCTGTCAAACCGAGCTCATACAGGACAAGATTTCCAGGTCATTCTTCATTACAGTCTCAGCTCCCAGGCCAGTGACAGGTACATAATAGATGCTCAATAAATGATTGTTAAATACACAAGGAGAGAACAAAATGCAGGAAGGAAAAGATACCGTGAGCTTACCTTGATCCCAAGTGACTGTCAGTCCTTTTTACACAGTACCTATGTCTAACACAAGCCCTGAATGTCAGAGGTATGTCTGTAGCGCCGCTAGTCAGCCAGCCATTTGCCAGGCCCTCTAGGGTAACCCTGCTTCTCTGGGAAGACTGCTCTAGAGGAGGGTTGTAAGGAGCAGCTTCCCTCACGGAACAGACACTTCCTGCCTCTGATGGGCTGGGCAGCGGGGGTGTGAGAACAAACCAGAAGCAGTCCTGGGTCTCTAGGATCTTGAAGCTCCTTGTCCACTAGGAGAAATGAGTAAACAAAGAGCAGTCACCACACTGGCCAGTGCTAGGCTGGAAGTAGTGGTGATGGTGGTGGCAGCACGTACCGAGGGCTAGCTCTGTACTGAGCACAGTTCGGTCCCCGCAGAGGCCCCAGCGGGAGCATAATAGCAGAACTGTTGTCACCATCTACAGGTGAGGCTCGGAGAGGTGAAGGAGCTTGACCACGGCCACAGCACGCAGGCAGAAGAGGGGGACAGGGAAGGCTGAATGAAGTTTACATTGGTGTGAGCCAAGTACAAAAGGGAGAGACGGGTATTCCAGGCCAAGCAACAGGTTGGGAATTTTGAGGCCCCACTGGAAGCTTGGCATGGCGCCAGAGAGTCCATTCAGGGGAGTAATAGATGAGACTTCCGAGGAATCCAGAGGGCCTTTGAGCCAAGCCAAGGCATTTGAATTTGGTCGTGAGGGTGGTGAGGAGCCCTTCAAAGATCATAATGATCAGATTCGCCCTCCAGAAAGAGCCAGTACATGCTGGCTGGGTGGGAGCTGGCCCCTGGTCTTCTGCCTCTGTCTTCTTAGCCTTTGCCCTCCCTCCTGACCTTGCCCTGTCTCTTTCAGAGTGGCCTCCCCTGCCAATGCCAGCACCCTCCATGCCCTGGGCCGCTATAGCCGCTACACGAGCATCCTGGACCTGGACAACAAAACCCTGCGCTGTCCCCTCTACAGAGGCACTCTCGTGCCCCGCCTGGCTGACCACCGCACTCAGATCAAGCGGGGCAGCACCTACTATCTGCACGTCCAGAGCATGCTCACCCAGCTCTGCTCCAAGGCCTTCCTCTACACCTTTTGCCACCACCTGCACCTGCCTCCCCATGATAAGGAGGCAGAGGAACTGCTTGCCAGTCGCCAAGCGAGCTTCCTAAAGCTGAATCTGGGTCTGGTGAATGAAGATATCAGGGTGGTCCAGTACCTGGCTGAGCTGCTGAAGCTGCACTACATGCAGGAGTCTCCCGGGACCAGCCGCCCCATGCTCAGGTTTGACTATGTCCCCAGCTTTTTATACAAAATCTGAGGTTGGTCCCAGCCACTGTGACCAAGACCTGTGACTCAGGGTACAGGGAGGGGAGGGACTGGCATGACCCAACATTTGCCTGAGCTGGACTGTTTAGGCTTCTGTTGCCAGTGGGAAGAAAACCAAAGTGGTGGTTGTGGTCCCGATATGGCTCCAGGCAGCTTGCTGGTTGGACTTGGACAGAGGTGGGAGCCTGGCTCTCTCTGAAGGTGCCTGGAAGGACAGTACCAGCTGCTGTCAGCTTTCTGGTGAAGTGTGGTCCCTGGACAGGGGAGGTAGGGGGTCTAGACTTTCCAAAGACTGGCAGCCAGGGTAGAAGCCACCAGTCCCTCAGTGCAGTGGTGTGAGGGGTGGGAAGGCCAAAACCCAGATGGGAGGAGCACACTGGCCACCTTCAGCCTTGCCAGATACGCGAGTGGCAAAATCAGCAAGGAAGACAGCCATTACCTGTGATGACTTGGTGAAAGACAGGGACAACAGGACATCCATTGCTCATTCAGACCCCAGCTGTGGCCCTTTATTTGGCCTCCTGGAACCCATTATCCCACAGAAGGCCCCTGAACAAGTGAGGTGGAGGGAGCAAGCACTGCTGCGGCTGGGGAGTGGAAACACACCATCTTCTAGGTGCCAGGGCAGCATAGAGCTGGAGCAGCGCCCTGTCCCCGTCCTTGCCTCCTCACCAGGGAGAGCCATGCCTGTGAACAGGACTTGGAAGCCACTCCCCACAGTTGGCAGGGATGAGCAGCATGGTCATTTGTCCCAGATGAGAAGTGGGCACCATACGGCCAACACCAGTGGCGAGGACCACCATGGAGCTGGAGAGCTCAGCAGATAGCAGGGCCGTGGGCCGTGAGGCCATCTCCACTGTGCAGGAGGGGAGTCCCAGCAGCTGTCCTGGGGCTGCCCAACAACTCTGTCTCCTTGGGGAAGGTGTGCAGACAGGCTGGGACGTGGCACAGGTCACACTCCAGTCTTCACTCACAGCAGAGCTTTGCAACCACCTCACTACCTCTCACAGGGTCTCATGGGCATGGCGACGGGGCTGTCTCCGTGGATCTGCCCCGGGAGGTTTTGCATGCCTCTGTCACCACAGCTCACAACTGTCCCCGGGTGAGCCCCCCTTTGAGGAATGAGTTCAAGACTGGAAAGGAGGTGCAGTCTGGTCACCTACTGCCTGTCCCACTGATGGTGATCCCCCAGCCTCCCTGAGGCTCCTTACACAGTTGCCACTGGTTAGTAGGTGAAGGGTTTCTTGCAACCTTGAAAATTTTATACCTTTATTTTTAAAGCTGTTTTGTTTCCTAGGTGGGGAAAACTCTGGGTATTACTGCTTGTTATATGAATATTGTGATAAAGTGGACCTGAATCAGCCACGTGTGTGTGCATCTGTTGGGTCCTGCTACTGAGGCCTGGTCTGCCTGTTAGCTTGTGGCACACCATTGGAGACATGTGGGGAGGGAGCCAGCTTCCCTTCTTGTGGAAGGGGTAGAGACCCCTGGTGGAAGCCAAAAGTGTCCAAAGAGGGCTGGCATCACATCACTCCTATGGGCCCTTCCTTGGCACAAGGATCTGGCCCCTTGGCTCTGGCCATTGGCTTCCAGTTGGGGTCCTTGTCCTGTCAGAGGGTGCGTGATTTTGCTCCTGAGGCTGTGACCAAGAACCTTTTGTGGCAGGTGGCACTGCCTGCATCTCATCAGTTCTCTTTATACCTGTGCCTGTTGCACGTGTTTACAGATGGAAGCGTCGTCAGGAAAGGCTTGATAGCTTTTAAATGCAAAATATTCTTTTGTGCGCGACACAGGCTGCCTGGGAAGCCTGTTTCTGTGGGCTGCCACATTTGTTACCACTCCCTTCATGTTCTACATGCTGCTTTGTTTTCCAGCTGGGTGGCTAATTGCTGCCTTATGCCTCCAAGGACATGACTGCAACATTTTTGTCTTGAAGGGAAGGAAGGCCTGTAGAGCTGAATGACAGCTGGAAGGTGGTCCTTGGCACTACCACTATTGTGTTGCTGTGTGTAACACCAGCATGGAAGCTCACAGCTAATACTGTCTTCACCTAGGAAACTGAGAGGTGGAAGATGAGTATCGGGCAGATGCTGAACTGCAGCCATACTTGGCCTTCAAGAAGCTAAAGCTGTGCACTCCATTGGTCTTAAGTGGAAGTCTGCTTAGGGGTATTTGCCTGGTGCTTGGTCTCCAGGGCAGTTCAGAAGATCCTGAGGACTCAGGCAAGAGACCAGTAGGGATTGAACAGAGCAGACTGGCCCATGGGACAGCCACAGAAATGGCAAATGGGCACATCGCCCCCGAGGTAGTAAAGATGGCCTCAGTGACTAGGGTTTGAACTCCAGGATTTAGATTTTGGTTAAAAACTGACTTTTCAATGTGGAAGTTTCAAAGGATTACTTGATGCAAGGTATGTGTCCTTTCAAAGGGATCTTAAATTGGTTCTGGGGTTGAGTCATAGTTTAGGCAGAGGCAGGTAACACTGTGAAGCCCTGCCCCTTTTTAGTCCCCTCTCCACTTCTGGAAACTCGAACCTCCTAGAAGTCTCACATGTATAAACCTCAGTGGTGGGGAGACCTGTGCAGTGGGACTAAACTACTCAAGAATTTTCACTTGAGATATTCCACTAGTAAAAGGTTAATAGTTTTAATAAAATATTTGAAAACAACACTTCCCAGAAAATAGATTACTTCTTCAGTTTTAACTATCACTTTGAGGGCCCAGGTACTGAAACTTTGGTTGTTTGAAGTTTGTTTCAACTTCACTGCCTGTCCATTATCCTCTCCCCACTTAAAGCAGTCTAAGTGCAGCAGCAGCAGCTGGCCAGGACCGCAGCTGCCGCCTCACGCCTCACCGTTTCCCTAGGAACCTTGCTCCTCCAGTGGAACCTTTGGATTTTAGAAATTGTGACTTTTCCTTAATTGACTACAATGGCTGAAGTTACACTTATTGCTCCAGAACTTGGAGATGGACCACGATGGCTTACTTGTCATTCCCCATCTAGCTTTAACTACTTTGCTTCAGATCAGTTGCTGTATTCAAAGTATAGTAGATTTCAAACCCCACACAAATAAGCCCCATTTCAAAGTCCTAGGAAGGCCAGTCAATTTCACCCTAAGTGCTGGGGCTGCTTCACTGGAGCCATGTGGTTTGGAGGCCAAGAGCAGCCCCTTGCACATTGACCATCCATCATGTGTGCTGCTGCCCCCCAGCCAATGCTGACACCTGCCCCCCATACCCACGCCTATGGCGTGTGGGTCCTGTTCCATGCTGCTCTGTCTTGTCTTCATCTGCATAGCTGGTAACACTGACTCACCCAGTGGGGCACTTACCAGTAGGTGTGCAAGGCCTTCACAAGAACAGCCCCCACAGTGGGCAGTCAGGTTTCTTCCAGTCTCCTTTACCTCCCCCACCTCCCTAAAAAGCTCAGAAGACAGTGCCCTGGTTTGTGCTCTGAAGCATACCAGCCAGCTTTCTGGCTTTGCCCCAATACTGTGATAGAAAGTGAAAAACTGGAAATCTTTAAAGCATCAAGTTTCTACTTTGGTTTGGAAAGCAAAACCAATCTCAGCTGATAAGGTTGGTCACTAAGTTTTCCTGAGCCCATTCTCCAAGCACTGAGCTAATCTGGCCTTAACTTACTAAGGCTTGGTTGAAGCTTTGGAAAGGGGGAGGTAGGAGTGGGTGAGGTTGGGGAGGGGAGTGAGCACTGCCAGATTAATCTGCAGGTGTGGGGCCCAGTGTCCTGGGAGTTCAGCTCTGAAGTGGATGCCACACACAGGGTCTTGGAGATGTCTGTCTTCAGCTGGTGGGGTCACTTCTCTGAATTTAAGACCACTTTGGCACCGTAACAGCTCCCAAATTGGAAGCAGAGATGGGACTGTTGCGTAGCCCACATGCCATGGAGACTGCAGCAGCTGTCCCCACCCACAACCGAGTGAACAACGTGCTGGACCCCAGGCTGTAGGAGCCACAGCCTGGACCACAGGGTGCCTCACTCAGACTGTCCAACACTGGTACCTGGAGTCACGGGTTGGATTGAGATATTTGCAGTGAAAAGCATAGTCTGTGAAGAATTCGTACTTGTTATTTTTTAAAAAGCTATTTTATTACTGCATGTTCCTGTCCATGTCTGTGAATGTGACCCTGACCACCATGTGGGCTGCAGTCTGGGTGGATGGTGCAGGAGTGCAGCCCACACAGGTGGTGGCCTCGCACGGGGGTTGCTACACAAGAGTTTAACCAGAGTAAATGCCAAACAAATAGTATGAGAAGTGTACTTTTTAAGAAATTAATTTATTTGAGTTCAGATATTTTTGAAATATAAGAGTTGGTTGTATTTTTTAAAGCTATAATTCTTGTAGACATTCTGTGGTTTAAAACTTGATTGTGCTTATTAAAAATGGTTACTTCTGTTTTGCACTTCAGCTATGTGAGAAATAAAGTTTCTTTGGGAAGGCGACATTTGGTGTCCTGATTGCAGAAGGGAGCTGGTTGTCTTAGAGCAGGAACGCCCCTGGCTGACTCTCCCCCTGGGGTGGGACTAGGCACTCCTTGGGGGGATAGCAGGAGGGGACCATTTCTACAACATACTTTGACCTGCTCATAGCAAAACACTCCCACCATACTGGGTACGCTTGTATACACTTGTCTGATTTCTAATTCTGATTCAGAAGCACATGGCAGAAACTTCAGAACTTCCCTCTTCGATTCCAGTGGTCACAACCCAGTTCTCTGGCATCCCACTGGGTAACAAACTAGTAAGAATGGGCAGCATTTACAAGCTATGTATTTGGGTATTTCTTTTGTGTTTCAGCAAGTCAGGGGAAAGCCCAGTAACTCTAAGAGAAGGGGGAGTAAAATGATGGAATCTTTCTAGTAGTTTTGTCCTACACCACTGTCTAAATGGTATTTTAATTTTATCTTTCTAGAATAACTATATGTAGCTGAGAAAGAGGTTCAAATTTAAATTCTTTAAGAACTTGTCCCAGAATTACTAGCAATAGGACTTAAATTTTGATTTGTGAAAACTTGTAAGCCCAAAAGAAAGCCTCTCAAAGGGCACAAAGAAACTAAGAAGGTCCCCATGGGGCAGCTCGCTGGCGGCTTCCTCGGCAGTCCCCACATCTGGTGGCATGGTGGTACAGTCTGGCTTCGTCAGCAGTCGGGCAGGCCAGGCAGAGGGAAGAGACAGGCGAAACTCTCGACCTCCTCCCGGAGAGTGCGCACAGCCCGCTGGTACTTCTCATCCCCTGCCAGCTTCTCCTTGAACTCCTTCAGGGTGGCCTTGAGGCTGATGTCATTCTGAATCTGCAGGGTCAGCTCGATCCCTGTACCGCCAAGACACAATGAGTCCTTGCTGGTCCCACCCCGCGCTAGACACCCAAGGGGAACAAGGCTTGGGAGCCAGATACAATTACCAAAATGCCCCCACAACTGGGGAGTGTGACAGACAGAGCCTGAGGCATCAATGCTCAGCTCGGAAGTGACTCTTCCTGCATACCCTTCCTTGGGCAGATGTCGCCAGCAGCACAAATGTACCAACCTCTCAGACAAGACGATGTGCTGAAGTGATTTTTGTTGTCTCCGCCCCCAGCACTCAGCCTGGACACACAAATGTCCTTCAGTGGCAGGGCCTCAACCACTCGGTCACAATCAGAAACTTCATGCACACGATAAAATGTGGCAAACTTCCAAAATGTCATCCTTACCTCTGTGAATAAAGTGGGCTACTTTTCGGAAGTCTTTTTCCAAAAGTCCTCGGGATGTCAGTGCTGGGGTCCCAAGTCGCAGTCCACTGGGCCGCAGTGCACTTCTGTCCCCTTCAAGACAAGTAGGGCTCTGTCCCTCAGCTGCACCCAACTCACCACTGTGACCACTGTGCATTTAAAAAGGGACACTTGGGGGGAAAAGAATTGGCCTGAGGATACTGGGTGTATTTAACAAGAAGAGTATAAGGGTATTTCGAAAAGTTCTTGGAAACACAAAATTAAAGATAATATGAATCCATGAACTTTTTGAAGTACCCTTGTACAAGTGGTTTACAAACTACAGGTAGACCCAAAGGCACAGGGCCGGCCCCGCGGCGCACTCGGGAGAGTGCGGCGCTGGGAGTGCAGCGACGCTCCCGCCGCGGGTTCGGATGCTATATAGGAATGGGCGGTGTGCTCGCTGGCTGACCGCGGTGCGGGTGACACCACACCAAGGGTTGCGATCCCCTTACCGGTCACGAAAAAGACAAAAGAAAAAAAAAAGAAAAAGACAAAGGCACAAAGAGGGAGGGTCATGTTTTGGCCACTGTTTTAACAGTATGCAAAGTGGTGGCCTCGCTTCTGAAAATGAGGCTAACACCTGTCTGGGTTTGAGAGGTGTTGTCAACACCCACTGAGAAATGCAGCCTCTGGTTTCCAGAGACCCCCTCCAAAGGCTCACTTCAGTCTTTTTCTGCTTCTGGCAGGGTCAGAACCAAGTCCGAAGGAGTGCGCAGGGAGAAAGCCAAGGTTTAGTTTCCCCCAGTCATTTGAGGTCTCTCCTTAGAGCCAAATATCTTCATCAGCTGCAACTCTGGCCAGAAGAAATGCAGATGAGAGAGGTGTGGAAGAGAAGCCCAAGGAGCATTCTCACCTGGGCAGGTATTCTTGTTACAGGCAATAGAACAGGCTTCTAGCACCTTCTCAGCCCTTCCACCATCTGTGCCTTTGGAACGGAGATCCACGAGGATCAGATGATTGTCAGAACCACCTGGAAACAAAGTTGGACACGTAGAAATGCAGAGGCTGGTTCTAAACCAAGTGAAGGAAACTCTCTCTTCCTAAGAAGCAAAGGGTTGAAGGGGCTGAGGCAGATGAGGTCAGGAAAGTTAAGCATGCCACCACGTGGCGGAGAGCTTCAACCACCCACTGGACGAGAGGCCCTGCACCTGAGTTGGAAAGGATGGAGCATTTTTAAAAGGGTAACTGATCATACAGGAGGGAAGTAAACTGACAGGCAAAAGGTCCAGCAGCTTTTGCAGCCCAGAAATGCCCACGCCTAGGACAGCCTGCCAGGGGCCACAGGGCCTGCAGCTCATCTGGGGATGACAGCTTGCTCAGGTCACTCATACTTCTGTTTTCCAACAAATTGCCTGGGAATTTCCCAGGTGTCTCTGATGCCGATCTTAAAGGCTCCCTCTAAGTGGTGGGTAGTGGTTCAATTTGCCATCTCAGGGATTAACAACTACATTCACCAGTACCTATTAGGTGCCAGACAGGTGCTAGCCTGTTGCACATTTTCTCCTAAATCCCATGAGGTTGATAGTGTTATCAGAGAGTTACAGATGAGGACAGCAAGGCTAACAGAGCACTCTGGACCTGGCCTACGGTCACGCAGGAGTCTTTGGTGCCTCTGGATCTCTCCACTTTGAACTTTTTTTTTTTTTTTTTTTTTCCTTTTTGTCTTTTTTCGTGACCGGCAACGGATCGCAACCCTCAGTGTCGCGCCCATACCGGACCGGGACCGGCCACGGGATCGCAACCCTCGGTGTTGCTCCCGCCCCTCGCTCAGCCAGTGAGCGGCCGGTCTGCATGTGGGATCCGAACCCTCGGCGGGAGCGCCGCTGCACTTCTCAAGCAGCGCACTACAGCAGTGCGCCACCGGGCCGGCCACTTTGAACCTTTGTTAAATCAGGGTGTCAACATGGATGACAACAGTGTTCTCATCTCTGCCACTGGGCTATGATGTAGGGATGATTTCAAAGATGGAGGCAAACCAAGTGGACAGCTTAGTGTTGGGGCTCCACAGTGAGTCCACGTATGTGCTGTGTGGCTTTAGTCAGGCAGCTCGACATTTTGGAAACTCAGCTGCCCATTTGTTTAAAAAAAGACCAATACTTCACAAGGCTACTGTTAAATATTTTATATATAGTGCTCGGCACAGTGCCAGGCACAAAACATTAACTGCTTTTCACCCATCTGCATCACATCCGCAGATAGCGGAGGGAACAAAGACGAAGTCCCCAGGGTGAGGGCAGCCCTGGGAGTATGGGGCCTCAATGCCAGCTTCCATGTGGCTCCTGTGTGGGGAGGCAGAACGGCTTACATCCCTGCAGCTCCCATGGTGGTTCCTGGGCCAGCACCCTTGGAGCTGGATGGAAATGTAGCCCCTGCCCCAGACCTGCTGAGCTGGAATCTGCACCGTCACAGGGTCCCCAGGGGATCTGTGGGCACATCTGAGTTTGAGAAACAGGGACCTAAGGGACCTTGAAGGTCATAGTCCACATTGAGATTTGTAGGGCTTTATTATCTGACAACGTGGAAGGCAAAGGAGAAAGAAAAGAAAGGAAGTAGAACACCAAAGAGGGCACAGCCCAGGACAGTGAGAAGCTGGGGATTGCCCAGCCTTTGCCAGCCTGGCCGCTCACAGACACTACTCAGAATGGGGGGCCTGTAATGCCTGTAGAGGGCAAAGGACAGGGGGCAGAGTGTTGGGACCCACGTCTAGAGGACAGCAAGACCCATCTGCCTGGACCAGCCCACTGCTAGCACATACGGCAGCCTTGTGAGCAGAAGAAAGCCACCCTTCCCCAAGATAACCAAGGACGCTGTCTGCCGGAAAACCGCTGTCCTCCTGGGGAACCTGCAGTGACTGTAAGGTGGATGGCACCCCGGGGTGGGTCCCCACCTGGAAAGCCCATGTCACACACAGTCAGTCAGCTTCAGGACTGTGTGTACTAAAGCACACCTGGCCACAGCCAGCCAGCTCCCCAGGAAAATGTGCAAACCGAGGAGCCGCCCTCCCAGCGGGGAGAACCTGCTGCGCCCTGACCCCCGCGGGGCAAAGGAAACTTCTGTAGGATGGTGAGGACATCACTGTAGAGGAAGGCGCTGAGTCCTGCCAGTGTCAAGGCCTGGCTCCACCACCCACCAGCTGTGTGACCGCTGCAGCCCACCCTCCCTCAGGTACTCCTGCCACAAAGCTGTTCTGAGGACGTGCAGTCCTGATGCTGGGGGAGGACTGGCCACAAGTACTGCCATCATCGCTGGCCCACCGGAGGGGTCCACTGGTATGGCCTGAGGGAGGGGGAGACCACAAAGAAGGCCTCCAGCCCAAAGGTGTGCCGACTCCTCCCAGGGCTGTCCCGAGTGCTCGCAGCTGCAGCGCCATCCTGATGTGGTGAACCGGGAGCAAGGCTTCACAACCCCGACAGCGGGCCTGCCCACCGCCGCACAGGCTCATACCTGTGACTATGTTGTAGCCCAGCTCCATGAGGGCCTCAGACAGAGCCCTGCAGTTGGCCACTACCTGGTGCTGATAAAGTTTAAATTCTGGAGTCATGGCTTGTTTCAGGGCCACAGCAACTCCTGGACAGGGAGAGACAACGGGTCAGGAAGGCAGGACAGACTCAAATAACAAGATGAGTAAACACTATGTTTCCACTCAAGCTTCCTTGCTTTTTAACGTCACCCAAGGGGGCAGCGAGATTACAATTACCTGGCTCAACTTCTAGATCTTTATTAAAGATAAAGATCCTCTTCTCACTGAGGAATTGCTTTTGAGGTAACCTTTCTTTGGGCATGGTGGTTTAGAGCTAATAGATTCCCACGGAAAGCTGTTCTTTAGCAAGATGGGTTTTACAGTCCTTTTTAAGCTTGATGTATGAAAATGACTATACGGCAACCCAAAAAGCTGATGCTTTGACGCCAGGTTATGCAGATCTCTCAGATCAGAGTCCAGATGGGAGTGCAGCTCTGTTCTACCCTGCACTGTGCACACTCATCTGGTACCTTGTGAGGGCTCTTTAAAGGGACATCAAAAAATGGAGGATAACACAAAATCCAAGCCCCTGAGTCCTGGCACAGAGCCTCTAATCAGTGCTTGTGGGAACACCGGAAAAGGCCCAGCATGGCTGGGGACTGAGTGACCCCCCATCTCAAAGCTGAAGAGACTGCGGGTGCTGAGTGTGTAGGTGTAAAGGGAGAACATGAAAATACTCCCAGGACCCCAACATCTCCCACCCCCTTATGCTCAAGACTCTGCCATTCGCTTTCTCATTTCCTCACGGGAATTGCTAGCACTTCTCCTGACTGATAAGTTACACATTCGTCCCAACTTCCTTAGCACAAGTCAGTTCTTTTTTTTTTTTTTGTCTTTTTGTGAGATCGGCAGCACCGCGCTCAGCCAGTGAGCACAGCGGCCATCCCTATATAGGATCCGAACCCGTGGCGGGAGCGCTGCTGTGCTCCCAGCGCCGCACTCTCCCGAGTGCGCCATGGGCTCAGCCCAGCACAAGTGAGTTCTACCAATAGCCTTGCTCCAGGAAGACAGTGAGTTAGCTCTGAGATCATCGCAACCTTCCTAAGCCATCTGTACAAACGGAGAAGGGATAAGTCAACAAAAGCCTGCTATGTGGTCATGGAGTTAGACCCTGGAGTTCCCGATGTGGCCCCAGGGTGAAAGGTGCAAGGGTCAGACAGGGGCCTGCGTGCCCCCAGGCTGGGGTGCATCGGGGGGAGGCAGCTCACCCTTGCTGTGCCCTCTTCCAGTGGTCACATTCCTTCCCTGTTGTTCCTCAGAGATGCCTCCACATACTTTACAAACCTTGGCCCAACCCAGTTTTGACTCGGGGTGGCCACGTGTGTGCAGTGGACAACTTCTTTCCTGTCCCCACCTTCCACCAATATCAACTGTCTCCCTTTTCTTCTGTGTTAGCATCTCCTGGACAGACACAGTCTTCTAGGTCCTTCCCTAGCATGGAAGTCCTGGCACACACTTTTGGAGGACAGGTGAGATGAGAGAATCACCAGACTGCAAGGGGGCTGCCGTGACTGGGGGGTGAGGTTTTACCAGCAATGGCATGGTTGTGGGGACCTCCCTGCAGGCCTGGGAACACGGCGGAGTTGATGAGTGACTCCAGGTTGTACTCCTTGCCGGTCTTGGGATCCACACTGTGAAGTCCTGGATGAAGAAAACACCAGGTAGCTCCCAGAGGCCGTCCCCCGTTTCCTCCCATTTTGGAGTCAACCCACACTGGCTACAGGGACATTAAACACAGCCTGGCCCTTACTGCTGGTGGCAAGGAGTAACGCAGTCGGGTGCAGGGGGCCCTTGCTTCCTGAGGACAGACCGGTGGACAACCCTGGCTAGAACGCTGGTTTCAGCACCTCATTGTGCACCTGCCTCCTCTGGTGACTTCTTTTCTTAATAACATGTGACTACAAGGAGGCCTTAAAAATGAAAGGAGAGCAATTTTCCCTCTGCTGAGATTGTAACAAACGACACATCTGGGGCATGTTTCCTTACAGAAGTGTCCAAGATGACTACTCTGAAGGGGAAGTACTCATTTGGCTACATACGGGGAATAAGGTTCCTTTCAGAGAAAAAGTTAATGATAGTAAAAGTAATAAAAACTACTATTCAATAGTAATCAGTAATAGTAACTAATAACATCTACATGGAGCTTCTTGTGAGCCAAGAACTGCTCTAAGCACTGCTTTAGGTAAATTAATTCATTTATGGAGCCCAGAATAAATACATGTACCTACAGCCAGCTAATCTTTGATAAAGGTGCCAAGAATACCTAACTGGGGACAAGACAGTCTCTTCAATAACTGGTGCTGGGAAAACTGGACATCCACACGCAGAAGGAGACTAGACCCCTACTTTTCACCATATACAATAATGAACTCAAAATGGATTAGAGATTCAAATGTAAAGCCCGAAACTGTGAAACTACTAGAAGAAAACATAGGGGAAACAATCCACAACATGGGGCTGGGCAAGGAATTTTTAAATAAAACTTCAAAAGCACAAGCAATAAAAACAAAAATAGACAAGTGTGATTACATCAAACTAAAAAGCTTTTGCATATCAAAGGAAACTGTTAACAGAGTGAAGACACAAATTACAGAATGGGAGAAAACATTTGCAAACTCTACATCTGACAAGGGCTTAACATCAAGAATATATAAAGAACTTAAACAACAGCAAAAAAAACAATTGAGAAGTGGGCAAAGGATCTTAATAGACATTTCTCAAAAGAAGACATACAATTGCCAACAGGCACATGAAAAGATGCTCAACATCACCAATCATCCAGGAAAATGCAAAGGCTATTATCGAAAAGGCAGAAGAAAACAAGTGTTGGCGAGGACGTGGAGAAAAGGGAACACACACACTATAATTACAATGTATTGATTAAAAATTAAAATAAAAATAGTTTATTTTTTATTTTTTTCCTTTTTCCGTGACCGGCAACGGATCGCAACCCTCAGTGTCGCGCCCGTACCGGACCGGGACCAGCCACGGGATCGCAACCCTCAGTGTTGCTCCCGCCCCTCGCTCAGCCAGTGAGCGGCCGGTCTTTATGTGGGATCCGAACCCTCGGCGGGAGCGCCGCCGCGCTTCCCAAGCGGCGCACTGTAGCAGTTCACCACCGGGCCGGCCCAAAATAAAAATAGTTTAAAAATCAATTCCTTTAATCCTCAGAACAGCAGCCCAAAAGGAAAGGAACTATTGTCACAGTCCGCGCTCCGGACGCAGGGAAACGGACAGAGGCTGCACAGCTAGCCCGAGATGGCACAGTGGTGCGTGGCACAGTCAAGGCTCACTCTGGCCACTGGCTCCAGGCAGCACTGGGCCAGTGGATCACGTAACACGCAGTGGGGAGAAAACAAACGTCTCCTAGGCAGGTGGGAACAACTACTGCCTCAGAAAGGTCCACAAAGCTGAAGAGGGTCCTCAGAGGAGCACAAGCAGCAGGGCACTGAGAGGCCGAGCAGGCAGCCGGCCGTGTCCAGCCCTGCACCGAGGATACGAGCAGTGCAAGCACTAGGGGCTGCTTCCTCTGCTGATGCAAGGTTAGGGCATCAGGTCTCACCGCAGGCTGTGTGACCATCAGACCACCAATGTGGCTTTCCCAGGTATGGGGAATCCCAAAACAAGGATAGTGACTAGAGGTGGGTTGTGAGGTACTGAAAAGAGAAAGTCCTCCTAAAATGACTAAACTATTAAGGTTTATACATCAGTGTCTTATAGTTTGATTACTGCAAGTCGTTCTCTTTGAGAAACATGGTAGACTACAGTAAGATCACCAAATTAATGCTTCATGAAGCTCCTGTAGCCCTGGCCAGCCACGCACACCTTCCTTCCACTCAGGCACCTGCCTCTTGTGGGAGTATTAGTTGAGCAAAAGGACATTGGCATGCTGCTCCATTCCAACCCATAGTGGTGGCTAATCCCCTTCCTGTGGTCTGTGGCTCAGGGCTTCCTTCTAGATCCTTTCTGTAAAACTGTCATTGCTCCTTCCTAAGTAGCTCTTTAAGAGACTGGGATCCTAATATTTTCAAGGGATCCCAGATCAGAGTTTTCCCCAGCTTCCCCCCAAGAAAAATGTAAAGCACGGTACCCTTCTGTACCCAACACTGGTAGCACACCTCTCCTATAGAAGATCACGCCAGCTCGGCAGCCTCGCAGGGTCTTGTGGGTCGTGGTGGTCACCACATGGCAGTGTTCAAAAGGAGAGGGCACCACGCCAGCCGCCACCAGCCCACTGATGTGTGCCATGTCTGCCATAAGAAACGCCCCATTCTCATCTGCAATCTTCCGCAATCGTGCATAGTCCAGATTTCGGGAGTAGCAGCTGGTTCCTGAGACAAGAAAGGTGACAATCAAGTCAAAGATGTCCACAGGCCAGCTGAGTCAGCTTCAGTGCAGAACTGCCAAGTGGACTCTGGATATGCAGATCTAAAAGCCTTGGGCTGGCCCGGTGGCGCACTGCTACAGTGCGCCGCTTGGGAGTGCGGCGGCGCTCCCGCCGAGGGTTCGGATCCCACATACAGACCGGTTCCCGCTCACTGGCTGAGCGAGGTGCGGGCGTGACGCCGAGGGTTGCGATCCCACTGAGGGTTGCGATCCGTTGCCGGACACGGGGAAAAAAAAAAAAAAAAAAAGCCTAGAGATTTCTCCCCCTAAAATGTCTAGAACAGAAATGGAGAATGCCCTCAAAAAATGTCTCTGTGCTAAAGGCAACCACTCTCATCTGCCTCTTCAATGTCACGGTGGTCTGGATGGCCCCCAACTGTCCCTACCAACCCCAATTAGTCAGGGGTTAACATTTCTCAATGCTTCTCCGACAACAGCCTCAGCTCTTACTCCACCTAGCATTAAAGGTGGTAAACAGACATATGTCTGGAAAGAAAAAATATACTTTAACCCAAGAAGCTCAGCTATCCACGGCAGAAAGTGGCAGTAAGCTGACAGGGCAGGAACATCTTTACGTCCTCATTCTGTAAGAGGGACGGGCGCTGCTGACAAACAAGGTTGCTTTCCACCGGCTCATCACCTGCGATGATCAGCTTCGGGTGGAAGAGGCGGGCGTTCTCCTCCAGCTGGTCATAGTTGATGTAGCCAGTGTCTGGGTTCACCTGTGGGATGTCAGGGAGACAGGCTCAGACCCCCTCGTCCTGCCACACTGTGCCTCTGCCCTCCCGCGCAAACTAGCTCGGCCCACCATGACAACAGGAAAGATGAGATGGGATACTGGTGTATTTATTTTTATTTTTATTTATTTTTTTTTTTTAAAAAGATGACCGGTAAGGGGATCTTAACCCTTGACTTGGTGTTGTCAGCACCACGCTCACCCAGTGAGCTAACCGGCCATCCCTATGTGGGATCCGAACCCTTGGGCTTGGTGTTATCAGCACCGCACTCTCCCGAGTGAGCCACAGGGCCAGCCCGATACTGGTGTATTTAGTCTGCATAGGTGGTGTAGACAGCCAAGTATCACTCACACACCCAGGATGCCCTGAGGGGTCCCAGGGGGAAAAGTGAACCCTTCCCCCTGGGGCACTACCCCTTGATGAGCAAGAACTGAAAAGCCCCTGCAGAATGGAACAGATGCAACAGACAGGCACCACACAATGCACAGACTAACACACTGTCACCTTCAGGAAGTGACAAGAATGCCCGTTGACACCACTTCTATTCCAAGTATAATGAGGCAAGAAAAAGAAATAAAAGGGAAGAAGAAATGCAAAAACTAGCATTACTCAGAGACAAGATTGTTGTACCTAGAAAATCCAAAAGAATTTAGAGGCAACTATTAGACCTCATAAGTGAATTTAACAAGGTCACTGGATATAACATTGAAAAATAAAAACCAGTTTTATATGTGTATATAAGCAACAAAATAGAAAATGAAACTTTCGTAACAATATCATTATATTAGTGTCAACAAAATATTTAATGAAGACGTACAAGGCACAAAACATTATTAGGAGAAATTTTAAAATACTTTAAAAGTGATAGCAATTAAGGGAGCCTGTATTTGTGGAAGGACAGACAACCTGATTGACGGAGCAGAAGAGAGCCCAGAAACCAAGCCCCATGTGACACCAGTCATCCAATCAATGGCAAGAGTGACACTGCAGTGCAGCAGGAGAGGATGGTCCTTTCAATAACAGGCTCTAGTTCAAGTGCGTACCCATGTGAAAATGCCCACCTCTCACTGTACACAGAAACCAGTTCCAGACCCAGCAATCCCACCTCTGGGTGTACATCACAAGAGGCTGAAATGAGTGTGTTGAAGGGACACGTACACCCCATGGACACTGCAAAACTGTTCACAATGACCAAGATATGGGATCACCCTAAATGCCCATCAGAGATGAATGGACAGAGAAAATGTGGTGTATGTAAACAACGGAACACTATTCAGCCATAAAAAAGAAGGAAAATGTCATTTGTGGCATGGATGAACCTGAAGGACATTGCGCTAAGTGAAATAAGTGAGGCAAGATACTGCATGATGTAGCTTACACATGGAATCTAAAACTACTGAAGTCACAGAAGCAGAGAGTAGATGGGTGGTTACCAGAGGCTCGGGAGGTGGGGAAGAGGATTAGGAGTTACTGGTCAAAGGGTATAAAGTTGCAGTTGGACAAGAAAATCAATAAGTATTTAAGGAGATGATGTTATTGACTTGATTCAATCATTACACACTACATACATATATCATTAACATTGCTGAATACCCCATAATTACAAGATTATAATTTGTCCAAAAAATAAAATTAAATAGTTTAAAAAAAAATCAATTGCAGATGGCTTGTATATCTAAATGTGAAATGTAAAACAATCTTTTCTTCATTTTTGGCAACACATTTTTTAGTAATTTCAGTTTGTTGTAAAGTTTTATTAAAATGTATAGATCGGGCGGAAGTAAATGTAGTCAAAGGAGATCACTGTATGAAAAGCTCTGGGGCCTGGAACAGGGGAGGCTTCAGGGAAGGCGGTGGTGAGAGAAACTTCCTGTTTGAGGCCCCAGCCCCGAGCCTTCCTTCCTCTCACCAGCTTGGCCCCATCAGAAACTCCCAGCGTCTGTGGAGTGAAAGGTTTTAGGTATGGCAGTCACCCTTTCCAAATAAGAAAAGCATTGCAACCCAACACAATCAGACGTGTGTGTGCAGGCAAGAGGAGCCGAGACCTCGTCTACAAGGTCAGGGTGAAAGAGGATTTGGGGTTTTGTTTTGTGTGTTTTGTTCCAAGGGTGTGATTCCTTCACAGTCACATGAATTCAGCAAATAAATAGTTATCCTGATGAAAATCAACAGCTGATCCCTGGTTAAAAAAAAAAAAAAGGGTATAATTCTAAAAAAATTTTTTAAAGCCTTAATTCCAAAAAAATCTGTTCCTGCTCTCCCTCTTCATTTTGCTTTTAAACACGTGGTTTTTAAAAAGTTTTTATTTTCTTTTTAATCTTGAAAATGAGACAATAAAACAGCTACTGGAAGAATCCGCTGGCATTCTTCCAGGAGCTGTTTTATAACAAGCTGTGGCCGGGCCAGAACAGTGCAGAGGCGGGCAGACAGGCAGAGTCCCCCTCTGTCACTTAGGACCAGGGAGAGGGAGGGACCCTGTAGTCACAGAGGACGATGAGAGGGCAGGCTGGAAACACCAGAGAGAAGGCTGGTGTTGCTGTTGCTCCACCAAGAACGGAATGCCCGGACCTGAGCGGGGCAGATGATGGAGGGTACACAGAACTCTTGTGGAGAGGGGCAGCGCTGAAGGTGGAGGCAGGAGGTCTGGGGAAGGCCGGGCAGGGAGGCAGCCCTGGGATGCCCCCTGACCTCTGGCCCTGCAGCCCAGGGGGGGTTGCCAGTGGAGGCCAGTCAGGTCTGTCTCCTGGCCACGCCCCATGGGTGGTGCCACAGCACCCCTCCAGCGGGCATCCCCTGCTGCCCAAGCCAACCAGGGTCACAGCCCTGCCCTTCCAGGCCCTGCAGGCTTGCCCCGGCATGGGTCCGCCATGGCACCCATGGGCTGCAGCCTACCCAGTGCACCTCAAAAATGGGGGCAGCTGGAGAGAACCAGGGTGCAGGACCATGCTTTCTAATGCCCAGAACAGACTCTTCAGAACAGAAGACATCGACCTGAAAAGCATGCGGCTGCCCAAGGCCTCATCTAAGGCTCCAGAAAACAAGTCAGTGACTTCTTTCTGCCACAATTCTTTCAATGGTGAAAGAAACTAGAAGCCAGCTTTTATGTTCTAAGTTCAAAGACAAAGTATTTTGTTATGATTGTCACACATTATTTTTCTTTTTTTTTTTTTTTTGTCTTTTTTTACTGACCGGTAACGGGATCGCAACCCTCGGTGTCACGCCCGCACCGGGGACCGGCAATGGGATCGCAACCCTCAGTGTTGCGCCCACACCGCACTCAGCCAGTGAGCGGGAACCGGTCTCCACATGGGATCCGAACCCTCGGCGGGAGCGCCACCACGCTCCCAAGCAGCGCACTCTCCAGTGCGCCACCGGGCTGGCCCTGACTGTCACACATTTTAAACTCTAGCTTCAAGGCCAGCCCTGGCCAATGAGAGCTGTGACTGGAAACATGTAGGCTTGCCATGAAATGAAATGAAAGTCACTTGCACAAAAAAAGCACATGTGGGGGCCGGCCCGGTGGCGCACTGGATAGTGCGCCGCTTGGGAAGCGCGGCGGCGCTCCCGTCCGAGGGTTCGGATCCC
>NW_007726340.1:17425-17679 GCF_000696425.1 Galeopterus variegatus | reverse complement strand
CGAAAAAAAAAAAAAAAAAAAAAAAAAAAAAAAAAAAAGTAAAAAAAGCACATGTGCAATTACTAGAAAAAGGCTGGGTAAATACAGAATGATCAGTAATATGCAACCAAGACAACTGAATGCCAAAACGAACACTGGCTTGATTTTCTTAAAAGCGTAAAGTTGGGCCGGCCTGGTGGCGCACTGGATAGTGCGCCGCTTGGGAAGCGCGGCGGCGCTCCCGCCGAGGGTTCGGATCCCACATACAGACCGGT
>NW_007726340.1:4437-17323 GCF_000696425.1 Galeopterus variegatus | reverse complement strand
CTTAAAAGCGTAAAGATGGGCCGGCCTGGTGGCGCACTGGATAGTGCGCCGCTTGGGAAGCGCGGCGGCGCTCCCGCCCGAGGGTTCGGATCCCATGTACGGACCGGTTCCCGCTCAGTGGCTGAGCGAGGCGCGGGAGCAACACCGAGGGTTGCAGTCCCGTTGCTGGTCCCCGGTCCGGTACGGGGGCAACACTGAGGGTTGCGATCCGTTGCCGGACACGGAAAAACACAAAAGACAAAAAAAAAAAGCGTAAAGTTATGTGTTTGATATTTCGCTAAGCATAAAGATGCACTGCTACCTTCTTCTCGTGGTACCAGATATGAAACTAACCAGGAAGGGCACATTTGTATAAAGAACATGAAAAAATGGTTCCTGAACACGAGGAAGAACCACCAACACCGGATAATAAAATATGTAAGTCACTATCTATGCCTAACATGAGTCCATACATCCATCTACACATTTTTTGGGCACCACTCTCTAACCAACTGAGCTAATCTGCAAGCCATCCAATTTTTTTTGGTAGCTGGCCGGTACAAGGATCAAACCCTGGACCCTGGCATTATCAGCACCATGGTCTAACCAGCTGAGCTACCTGGCCAGCCCCTGGCACGATTACAGATGCCGGGGGCTGGCTGGCTAGCTCAGTTGGTTAGAGTGCTGCCTTGCAACACCAAGGTCAAGGGTTCAGATCCCTGTACCAGCCAGCCACCAGAAAAAAAACTGGGACTGGCTGGTGAGCCCAGCTGGTTAGAGTGCAGCCTTATAGCATCAAGATCATGGGTTTGGATCCCCATACCCGCCAGCCACAAAAAATATATAGACTGGGGCCCCCACAAAAAAAATCTTTGCCTGGGGCCCACATACCCTAGAGGCAGCCCTGGCACTGACACTGACAGTACTGGTCACTGCTGGGCATTCTGCTGATACTGGCTATGGCTAGCTGTTAGGCCTGTACAGTAGGGGCAGTGACAGGGTGTAGGGCTGTACCTGTTACAGCCATACACGTAGGCAGGAGCTGGCTCTAACACAGCTATGGAAGTCTGTGGCTGTCAACGGTGGGGCTGTTGGAGTGAGGGATGGTGCTATCCTTGCTGGAGCTACTGGCCCCCGGGGGTTCTGAGCAGGGATGTGACTAGGTGAGGGTGCAGCTGCTGTGGCAGTGGCTGTTGCTGGGGGTCCAGCTGTAGCTCTCCTGGTTGCTGGGAGTTGCTGTTCCAGTTGATGCTGCCCCACGGCTCCGGGGTGGCCACCACCCTGCTGCGTCTCAGCCCTCCTCAGCAGCTGCCTCCCAGACTCGCCTCCCTATAGCCTCGGCTCAGACCCTTGTCTCTCCTTCCCAGCTGTCCCCAGCGGGCCCTGAAAGCCTGAGGAGTCCCCAGGGCAGGGAAATGAAAAGTGGTGCAAGGAGGGACTTCCTACAGTACCACATGAACAAAACCACTTACCCTGTGGGTGTGGCCAAACACTGGAGGTTTTCTAGGAAATGAGCACAATGGAGAGAGACACACTCTTACCTTATAGGGCATAGATTCAAAGAAGATGGATGTAGCAGAGATTTTCTTCTTGCCCGTCATGAACCCGTGGGTCAGGTGGCCCCCATCAGGTAGGTCCAGGCCCATGATACGCCCATGGGGTTCCACCAAGGCAGTGTACACTGCAAAGTTTGCAGGGGAGCCTGAAACAGGTAGACCAGAGGAGACATGATGACTGCCACTGATGAGGTGCCAAGTGGCCCCCAGGAACATGGCCACTAGGCATTCTGCCAGGAGTGGCAAGAGGAGTCCTGGCTACCACTGTGCCTTTCCTGAGCCCAAGAGGTGCCCCCACGCCAGTCCCCTTGCAAGGAGGTAGAAGGGAAGCTCTGGGAAGGGGCACTGCCTGGGAGGACGCAGAGCTGGGGAACCGAGGGCATGGAGAACATGCACATACCCAGGAGGGCGTGGCTCATTTTGTACTCTTAGCTCTGGGCAGTCCTTCTTAGGGCTCCTCTTGGTGCAGGTCAGCCCTGGGAGGCTAGCAGGAAGGGGCAGTGCCGGCCTATCTGCATGTGGCAGTCACCTGAGTAGGGCTGGACGTTGACCCCCCAGCACTGTGGGTCCAGGTGATAGGCCTGCAGCGCTCGCTTCTGGCAAAGTGTTTCCAGCTCATCGATAAACTCAGTCCCACCGTAATATCTGTGGGAGAAAAGCAGGAGACCTCCATCCACTCTGGCCCCAAACCTCTGTGCTCAGCAGAGGCCGAGGCTTAGGGTTGGACAGAAGAACAAGAGTGGAGGGAAGCGAGGAAAAGAACTCGTTAGAATGTAGATCCTGGGCCGGCCCGGTGGCGCACTGCTATAGTGCGCAGCTTGGGAGTGTGGCGGCGCTCCCGCCGAGGGTTCGGATCCCACATACAGACCGGCTGCTCACTGGCTGAGTGATGTGCGGGCGCAACACTGAGGGTTGCGATCCCGTTGCCGGTCCCGGTCCGGTCCGGGCGCGACACTGAGGGTTGCGATCCATTGCCGGTCACGAAAAAAGACAAAAAGGAAAAAAAAAAAAAAAAAAAGAATGTAGATCCTGAACCCAGCACGACTGACCTTTCCACTGATGCCTCTGATATCTAGAATCAGACCGAGTCACCCTCCGCTCCACAGAGGCCGTGCCATTTTACATTCCCACCCACAGTGCACAGGGCCCACAGTTCTCCACGGCTTTGACAACTTACACTTTACAAATAAAAACTGTATAAACTTATAGTGTACAACATGATGTTTTGAGATACGTATACATTGTGAAATGACTAAATCAAGTTAACTAACATATCCACCACCTCACACACTTAAATGTTTTGTGGTGAGAACACTTGAAATCTACTCAGCAATTTTCAGGGTATATATTAACTAGAATCACCAGGCTGTAAAACAGATCTGCAGTTCTCCTAACTGAAACTCTACCTGCTCACCAACACCTCCTAATCCCCACCCTCCCTCCCCAGTCCCTGGCAACCACCATCCCACTCTCTGCTGAGTTCACCTTTTAGATTCCTCGTATGAGTGAGATCCTGCAGTGTTTATCTTTCTGTGTACAGCTTATTACACTTAACATAATGTCCTCCATGTAAGAAAATAATCTAAGTGATGCATTTTCAGAAATAATTCAGGACCAGCCCAAAAGTGGTCTGACTGGTCCAGCCCATTCCTGGGGAGTCACTGAATAGATAAAGTTCTCTTTGAGATCATAATGAGTTACTAGCCCTTTACTACCCTCTTCATTCCCTAGTGTTTCTCCTTTCACAGCATTTCAGTGGGCCTTTTTCACGGGCTTGTCCTGAGCCCTCAGACAAATTTCTTACAAGGGGGTAATAAATCAGGATAATCTTAGGCATCACCTGGGAAGACTGTGCACCCCATAGTACTCTCAGCCAATGAGGAGGAGGGGCAGGGACTTGCGCACTAGGGAATAAACTGCTTGCTACAGCCTTTTTCTCCATGTGCCTGCCTTTCAGACACCCGAACCTTGCAAGGCCATAATTCAAATCTCACTTCACTGTACTTCGTGTCTCCGTGTCCATCCTTTAGCATTGGATGGGTGAGGGCATTTCTCACACTCTAGGTTCATCCATGTTGTCACAAATGACAGGATTTCCTTCCTTTTTTAAGGCTGAATAGTATTGTGTTGTGTATATACACCACAATTTCTTTATCCATCCATGGGCTGATGGACACTCAGGTTAATTCCACATCTTGGCTATTGTGAATAGTGCCACGATGAACATGGGGGTGCAGACATCTCTTCAACATACTGATTTTGTTTTCTTGGATATAAACCCAGAAGTGGGATTGCTGGGTCATATGGCAGTTCTACAGCAGTCTCCCCTTATCCACGGTTTTACTCACCTTGGCTTGAGTTATCTGTAGTCAACTGTGATCTGAAAATATTAAGTGGGAAATTGCAGAAATAAACAACCTGTAAGTTTTAAATTGTGTGCCATTCTGAGTGGCATGAAGAAATCTTGTGCCGTCCCACTCCATCCAGCCTGGGCTGTGAGTCATCCCTTTGTCCAGTATATCCACGCTGTCTACACTACACACCTGTTAGTCACTTAGTAGCCATCTTGGTTATCAGAGGAAAAAACATGGTATATATACGGTTCAGAACTATCTGTAGTTTCAGGCATCCACTGGGAGTCTTGGAAGATATGCCCCACAGATAAGGAGGAACTGCTGAATTTCTAATTTTTTGAGGAGACACTATCCTGTTTTCTACAATGGATCTACTTATTTACATTCCCACCAATAGTATATAAAGGTTCCCCTTTCCCCACATTCTCATCAAAACTAGTTATCTTTTGTCTTTGAGGTTTTAATTTGCGTTTCCCTGATGACTACTGATGCTGAGCATTTTTTCATGTATCTGTTGGCCATCTCAATGTCTTCTTTTGAGAAATGTCTATTCAGATCCTTTGCCCATTTTTTAAGCCACTTATTTGTTTTCTTGCTGTAGTTGTCTGAGTTCCTTATACATTTTAAATATTAACCCCTTATCAGATATGTGATTTGCAAATACTTTTCTCCCATTCTGTAGGTCATCTCTTCACTCCGTTGACTGTTTCCTTCACTGGGCAGCTTTTTAGTTTAATGCAATCCTACTTTTTTTGGTGCTTGGGGGGTCATATCCAAAAAATCCCTGCCCAGAATTTTGTGGTTTTGATAGTGACCATCCTAACGGGTGTGAGGTGGTATCTCATCATGGTTTTGATTTGCACTTCTCTAATGGTTAGTGATGTTGAGCACCTTTTCCTATGCTTGCTGGCAGGGAGTTATTGTTTAATGTGTAGAGTTTTGTTTCTTCGAGATGAAAAAGCTCTGGAGGTGGATGATGGTGATGATTGTACAACACTTTGAATATACTTAATGCCACTGAACTGTACACTTAAAAATGGCTAAATTGGTACATTTTGTTATGTATATTTTACCAAAATAAAAAAGGGGAGTTTTCATTGAACTGTACACTTTAAATAGGTGAATTATACAGCACATAAACAAAATCAAAGCTATTAGTAAAATATAAAAAACAAAGAAACCAGAACTTTGTTTTTAGATTTGTGTCAGGCAAAGTCATTAATGTTAAACCAATATTGTTTTCTAATATTACTTTGATCATTAATGTTACAAAAGATAAATTCACATTACTAAGATAACATAACATTCCTATATGCATTTTTTAATTTATTGTTAAATGTATTGTATATGCAGAAATACATGAAATACAGGTACATGGAAAATGGGTTATAATCACCTTTATAAAGAGTCCTTTAACATGAATAAATGATTTAATTATCTAAATAATGGGGGACCTGAACTCACCTCTCTCAGCACTGGGCAGATCAACTAGGCAACAGATCAATAGAGTAACCATTACTCATTCAGAAGGAGACAAGAAATCTAGGGTTATCAGAGGTGGGAGGGGGCAGAGAGAGGGGGGATGGGGAGAGATTGGACAAGGGGCATAAAGAATAAGTACAATTTGTAATGATATATGTGCTAATAATATTGATTTGATCAACATATGTCAACATTGAACCCCCAAAGTACGTATAATCAATTATGATTCAATTTTTAAAAAAAGATTTAGTTATCTACACTTCTATTTAAGATTTTTTTTTTTTTTTCCTTAAAGATGGCTGGTAAGGGGATCTTAACCCTTGACTTGGGGTTGTCAGCACCAAGCTCTCCCAAGTGAGCCAACCAGCCATCCCTATATAGGGATCCGAACCTGTGGCCTTGGTGTTATCAGCACCGCACTCTCCCAAGTAAGCCACTGGCCGGCCCTCTATTTAAGTTTTTAATGACAGTTTTATTTGGTTCAGCTAAGTTATGAAAAATCACAGAATGAGTCTTAAAGACAGAGAGAGGCTTCACCAAATGACCTGTGAGGTGCCTTCTAGCCTCACATTCTCTACTCTGTGACCAGGAAGAAGGAAAAAGCCACAAGACTGAAAGACAGCGGCCCATGCCTAGGGACCACACAATCATGGGCCATCAGGGCTGCAAGAGATCTTAGTGGTTACCATCTTCCAGGGCAGCAAACACTGTGGTGCTCCACTGCCACAAGGCTCCAGCATCCTGCTTACTCAAAGAGAGCCAGCTGACTGGACACCATGGAAAGACCAGACAGCGCCCGGCCGGACCACGGTTCTGCTATTTGCCCGCTGTGCGGCTTGAGGCTGCCTCTTTCACCTCTCCATGTCTACTTCCTTATCTTTAAAAGTGGTGATACTATTGACTTCACAGTGAGGCTGTGGAATAAATACAAACGGGATGTGTATGATCATGCTCAGCCCAATGCCTAGAGCACAGCACTTCATGAGTTCAACACACCTTCAGTTATACCACGCCCTTCATTTTATTAGTTGCTGAGAAAGAAAAAGCATTTTTAATTAAATCATGACTTGCCATCAATCAGATTTATCTCAGTTACAGAGGTGTTAAATTGTGAAAAAAAAAAAGAGTTCTCAGGATTGATGATATTCAGCAAGTCCTCAACAAGCACTGGGACAGTTCCCCAGCCTACTGTGGAGGCCACATCCAGTTCCAGGCAAGAGACTCAGAGCCGCTTTGTCCAAGACATGTTCTTCAAATCAACTTACATCAATGGATACTCCTCATCTCTGTCCTTTCCCATCCAGAAGTCACAAAGGAGAAATGCTACTGGCATAAATACACTGACCTTTTTAACACTTCAAGGGGACCAGAAACCACCTACCTCACCTCTTTACAGATTTAGGAATCCTTATATTCACTGTGTGGGGGAAAAAACCCAGAAGCTGTCAAAGAACCTTCCGTCAGATCAACTTAGAAATGTTGGAAACTCGCCAGAAACCACCTACCTCACCTCTTTACAGATTTAAGAATCCTTATATTCACTGTGTGGGAGAAAAAACCCAGAAGCTGTCAAAGAACCTTCCGTCAGATCAACTTAGAAATGTTGGAAACTCTCAGACAGCTTAGGATTTGGGGTGTAAGTGTTTTTTCCCAACACCTAAAACCAATTCTCAGATACCACCTGGGTCTACAACAATCCCATTCAGTTCTGACACTAATTACCCAGTTAGCGCAGACGCCACAGGCTAAGGATTCAGTCCCACAAGCCTGTCCTCACTTCAGATACCAACTGCAAGTCCTGGCTCCCCAGCTTAACCACATTCTGTCCAACCTGGCTACAAATTCAGGAGTTCCCACAACCCTCTCCTCAGGTTTAACAGTTTGTTACGACTCACAGAACTCAGGAAAACACTTATTACCAGTGTATTATAAAGGACACAACTCAGGAACAGCTAGATGGAAGACATGCATAGGGCAAGGTACTAGGGGGGTGCGGAGCATAGCTTCCAGGCCCTCAGGGGCGCACCACTTTCCCAGCACATCAATGAGTTCACAAAACATTGAGCTCTCCAGAGCGCTCTAAAAGCCCCTTTCCTCCCCTGAGGCTGGCAGGGGTGGGTGGCTGAAAGTTCTAACCCTCTCACCATGTGTTTGGTGATTCCAGTGACCAGCCTCCATCCTGAAGCTATCCAGGAGCCCCATCCTGAGTCACCTAGTTAGCATAGACTCCAGTGTGGTCAAAGAGGCTTGCTATAAACAAAAGACACACCCATCATTTAGCAAATTCCAAGGGCTTTAGGAGCTGTGCCAAGAAACAGAGCAGGGACCAAAGAGTTACTTTTTATTAAACCACAGTGTTAGAACATCTGGATTCGAGTTCCGCCTGAGGCACCTGTGTGCAACCTAGAGAAGTCTCTGAACCTTAGTGAGTCTCAGCCTCCACCTCTTTAAATAATATGAGGGGTCTTCAAAAAGTCCATGGAAAGATTGGTATTATCTTTTAATTCTATTTTTCCACAAACTTTTTGAAGTGTGTGTGTGTGTGTGTGTGTGTGTGTGTGTGAGGATCAAAGGAAACATAGTTGTGAAAACACCTGGTGAACTTTTTTTTTTTTTTTCCCTTTTTTTTGGTCTTTTTTTCGTGTCCGGCAACGGATCGCAACCCTCAGTGTCGCGCCCATACCGGACCGGGACCAGCAACGGGATCGCAACCCTCGGTGTTGCGCCCACACCTCGCTCAGCCAGTGAGCAGCTGGTCTGTATGTGGGATCCAAACCCTTGGCGGGAGCTCCACCACACTCCCAAGCGGCGCACTGTAGCAGTGCGCCACCGGGCCGGCCCGCACCTGGTGAACTCTTTGCAAACGCGAGCCATTCACAGCAGAAGAAAGAGAAGGCGTTTCACCCGATTCTCACTCTTCCACAGAAAGCTTCAGGGGCATCGCAGCAGAGTGGCAATCATTCTCTAAGGGTGACCCTTCTTTTTCTGTGTCCTTTGGGACACAAATTTGTAAAAGTCATGTCAAATTCTGTCATTTATTTTCTTTGGTGATGACTGCAAAAAACAAAAATGAATTTAGCCTATTATGGTTCTCAGGGCAAAAGAGTTGACCGAAAACCACTGCATATGTAAATCCGACATTTATAATGCAGAATCAGTTTCCAGTAGTCTAGGTTCAGCTTTCACTTCCTGGCCACTTCCAATACAGACTCAATGACACACAGCAACAGCCACCTTCAGTGGTATCCCGTGAGGACACTGACCTTTTCTAGACAGAGGCCAGACAACAGTCCAGCAGCTTAATACTCCATGTAGACTGGCCTGTTATTCCAGACAGCCCCCAAAAGGCCTGTTAAACATGACCGAGTATACCTGCTCCAAGAACCTCAGCAGTATCCCATGCCAGGAATCATAAAAGAGTCACGTAGAAAGCAGGAGGGAAGGGAGAGCCCACGGTTGGGATCCCTGCTGTTTTCTAAAACTTGCACATTGATTCTACAGGGATTCAGTACTTCACATCACTGTGTCAGGATCAGGCCTTTGAAGACGTTCACATACCTCTGGCCCGGGTACCCCTCAGAGTATTTGTTATTTAAGCAGGAACCCAGGGCCTCCAAAACTGCTCGGCTGGCGAAATTCTCCGAGGCGATCAACTCCAATCCGACTCTCTGCCGGTTACTCTCCTTCTTAATGATGTTGTAAACCTTATGAGAAGAAAACAGACACTAGACATTTGGACGTTCTAGTTTAAAATTTTGCTCTGATCAAAGCCGTAACATCCTAAAGAGAAAAGACACTAGTACAGATTCATATTGTGCCCTCAGAAGCTGACTGTAACCCAAATAACCAAATTAAGAAGACTCCCTGAGTGAGTGCGAAAAACACACTGTCTTTCTTCTGCTCTCACAGCACAATTATCATGGAAGGCTGACTTCTGTGGCCAAATGTGTGGGGATTTCTCCCCCCTAGCAAGCCAGCGATTCTCCAGTGGGAGACACCAGCCTGGTGGCCTCTAACTCAATTGTGACACTATCTACTTGGAAATAGCATCAGATCCCACAGTGGGGCTCAGTCCCACAAGACTCCCCCCTGCTTCAGATGTCAGTCACAAGTCCAGGCCTCTGGAAATTCTGACCAACCAGCTATAAATCAGGGTTCCCAATGAGGCAGGACAGAATAGGGACATGCCCCAGGGAGGCTGCTCATGAATATTCAGACTGGATCAGCACTAGCCACCTCCTTGTTTTGCAGTCAATGAACCCATAATGAGCTGACAACAGCTTAACCACCCTACCAATCAGTACACTACACCTGGAACTTTGCTGTTTTTGAACAGAAACTTAAAACAACAAAAACCACATTGCCTGTGCACTAGGAGGAACAAAAGCATAGACTAGACCAAGAAGGGCAAAGTTAAGTGGAAAGTGACCCCACTTCAGAAGACCAAAAACTTCAGAAACTCAGGGACACGTGACAGGAAGCTGATGCAATCTCATATCAGCCTGTTCAGTCTTAATTACCCTAGATCCTCCCCCACAGACAAATATTCCTCCCCTTAGTTAGGATAGAAGACCTCCCTCCCAGAACAACATATAAACCCTCCCCTTAAGGTTAACGGGCATTCCTCCTTCAAGAAGACACCCTCGCACTCTCCTGTGTGTACTTTCGCTTGCAATAAGGTCCTATTATTTGAATGTTTCGACTGTCCCACTTCCTCTCCTTTCATTCCACCATGATGTGGACCTGTCTCTTCAAGAAGACACCCTCGCACTCTCCTGTGTGTACTTTCGCTTGCAATAAGGTCCTATTGTTTGAATGTTTCGACTGTCCCACTTCCTCTCCTTTCATTCCACCATGATGTGGACCTGTCTCGGTCCCCTGAAAGATTTTTATTCATGGTTTGACCAAGAACCTAGAACTGCTGTCCAGTAACACCACAACCCCCTCCTTGGATTTGAATAGTTTGCTTGAGTGGCTCACAGAACTCAGAGAAACACATGCTTGTGTTTACCAGTTTATAATAAAGGACATTACAAAGGATACAGATGAAGAGACATACAGGGCAAGGTACGGTGAAGGGGCACGGAGTTCCTATGTCCACCCTGGGCCCAACACCCTCCAGGAGCTCTCCAAACCCAGGCCTCTCAGGTTTTTGTGGAGGCTTCATTACACAGGCACGATAGATTAAATCACTAGACATTGGTGATCAACTTAACCTTCAGCCCCCTCTCCCTTCCCTGGAGGATGGAGGGTGGGACTGAAAGTTCCACCTTGGTATTTTCTGCCCCCATCCTGAAGCTATCCAGGGGCTGCCAGCCATCATTAGCATACAAAAAAACTCTTAACACCTTGGAGATTGTGAGGATTTTAGGAGTCTATGTCAGGAGACTGGGAATGAAGACCAAATACACATGTTCACAGTATCACACTCCCCTAACACTTAGGAATAGAACAAATCTTCCTCAAAGGTTTTGGGAAGAAACAGAAGACAACGAATTAAGGAAAACAAAATTATTTAAGAGAAAATTATCTTTAAAATAAGTATCTGAGGGCCAGCCCAGTGGCGCACTGGAGAGTGCGCCACTTGGGAGCGCGGCGGCGCTCCCGCCGAGGGTTCGGATCCCATGTGGAGACCGGTTCCCGCTCACTGGCTGAGCGCGGTGCGGGCGCAACACCGAGGGTTGCGATCCCGTTGCCGGTCCCCGGTACAGGCGCGACACTGAGGGTTGCGATCCCGTTACCGGTCAGTAAAAAAGACAAAAAGGAAAAAAAAATAAAAATAAATAAAATAAGATAAGTATCTCGGCGCTCCCGCCGAGGGTTCGGATCCCATGTGGAGACCGGTTCCCGCTCACTGGCTGAGCGCGGTGCGGGCGCAACACCGAGGGTTGCGATCCCGTTGCCGGTCCCCGGTACAGGCGCGACACTGAGGGTTGCGATCCCGTTACCGGTCAGTAAAAAAGACAAAAAGGAAAAAAAAATAAAAATAAATAAAATAAAATAAGTATCTGTAAGGTAAATGCTGGGCATAGGCCTATTCTCCCTCCCCATGCATACCAGAGATCCCCCTTCCCCTGGGAAGCTACCCCTGGCCAAGGTAGTTTACCCAAGGAAAGGCACATCTCCTTCAAGACAAATGGAAGACAGTAGGAAGCAGGAGGCCTGAGTAAATAAATCAGCATGTAAATGGAGTTAGAACACTAGCGTTAATAACTCTGGAGCCAGGGGGTAACAAGTAAGTTAACTTATCTACTCAGCCAGATCTCCCAAGTGCTCTGAGTTGGTGAGGGTCTACGTGAGGGTCTACACATAAGCACGCAAATGATTTACACCTCTCCTTTGATCTGTTCACTATACTGTTGTATGTAACCCATGGTGGTGTGGATTTCCAGCTGGCCAGCCGCTACCAGCACCTCCCGATGTCTCTACCTATTCTAACAGTGGGTGAGTTCTTTGGAACAATCAAACACTATGCGAGCGCCCTCTCAGATCTGGGGCTCCTGCAATACAGTATACCACCTAATTTTTAATTTTACACCATCATGTTATTTTTATAACTACATTTAACCAAGGTTTCCTCCCCCCGCAACCATATTTCTTGCTCCACTTCCTTAAAGGAAAAGATGCTTTAGCAAAGCCATAGAGACAGAAAGTAGATTAGCAGTTTCCCAGGGTTGGGGAGGATGGGGGGGGTTGCTAATGAGTTTAAGGTTTCTTTTTTGGGCAGATAAAAATATTCTAAAATTGATTGTGAATATACTAAAAACAACAGAATCATGCACTTTAAATAGGTGAATTACATGGTAAGTAAATGATATTTCAATAAAACTGTTATAATAATAAATAAATAAAGGTGCTTCTAGGTGTCTAGATAGATTGCTGTGGTTTGGATGTTCCCTCCAAAACTCATGCTGAAATTTAACATTGTAACAGTGTTGAGGTGCACTTTAAGAGGTGATTAGGTCATGAAGGTTCTGCCCTCATGAACGGATTAATGCTGTTATCACTAGAGTGAGTTACCCTGGGAGTGGGCTCCTGATAAAAAGATAAATTCAGCCCTATTTTTCTCTCTCACATCCGAGCTCCCTTGCCCTTCCCCCCTTCCACCATGGNGAAATTTAACATTGTAACAGTGTTGAGGTGCACTTTAAGAGGTGATTAGGTCATGAAGGTTCTGCCCTCATGAACGGATTAATGCTGTTATCACTAGAGTGAGTTACCCTGGGAGTGGGCTCCTGATAAAAAGATAAGTTCAGCCCTATTTTTCTCTCTCACATCCGAGCTCCCTTGCCCTTCCCCCCTTCCACCATGGGATGATCCTAGCCAGATGCTGGCATCATGCTCTTGGACTTCCAAGCCACCAGACCTGTGAGCCAAATAAACGTCAATTGTTTACAAATTACCCAATCTATGGTATATTTCTGTAGAAGCAGAAAACAGATTAAGAAAGATATACTGTCTGGGAACTGTAAGGAAAGGATCAAATCTCAGTGACCTCTCTCCTTCCCCACATTC
>NW_007726340.1:2855-4069 GCF_000696425.1 Galeopterus variegatus | reverse complement strand
ACTGTCTGGGAACTGTAAGGAAAGGATCAAATCTCAGTGACCTCTCTCCTTCCCCACATTCCTCCAGACCACCCAGCACAGTGCTCTGTACTTTGCAGAAACTCAGAAATATTTAAATTTATCATCAAGGGACTTTTAGCCTTTTTGTAAGCCACTGCCTCTAGATCAGCATGCTTATACTAATTGCAAGTCTGTCCATAATAAAGTTAACTAATGATTAGAACTAGACATTTAAACAAAGGCCTCTGATTTAAAAACATTTATAAAGACCCCACAAATCTCACCTCAATGTCGCTGTCCTTGAGGGGCTGCACCAGCATCTTATTATGTGAGGACCATAGGTCCACGTCCTTGTGGGAACCATTGACCGAAGTCGCCATCACACTGGTTCAAATTTTCCTAAAAAATGGGGAAAATGTTTGTGGTTTCCAACATTAGATTTAATCAAAGCTCATTGCAATCTATTAGCTCTCCCGAGTTGTTAAAGTAGTGACATATTTTGTAGCCTTTCCCTCAGAACTGCTTGGTAAACACAAGCATATTCTATTGCAAAACCACTGTGAAACTTCTGATTCCTTCCTGAACTGCAAATGTCAGTCTATCTTGGTCAGTGACAACAACTGACTCTCCTCTCTCCAACCCTGTCCATCCCAAAACCCTCATGCCAAGAGGACTTCACAGGCAGCCCAGCAGTACCACCTCCTCTCAATCAGACTTTTCATGGGTACATGGGTTCAGGGAGTCAAAATCCTGAAGCACACACTCTAGGTACCCTACAGGGTTCCTATAAAGCTGCTAGTGGAAACACACACTTGCTTGAGTATACAGTTGGCCCTTGAACAACGCAGGGATTAGGGGCACAACCCCTCCACGCAGTTGAAAATCCACGTATAACTTTTGACTCCCCCAAAACTTAACTAGTATTTAAGTATTTAACTTAAGCCTACTTAATAGCCTACTAGTAGGTAGGCTTCTCAACTATTTTGTTAGGTATATCACACATTCATGACATACCTAACCAAAAATTTTCCAATATATTTATCGAAAAACATCTACACGTAAGTGGATCCTTGCAGTTCAAATCCATGTTGTTCAAGGGTCGAGGGTAAGTCTTCCCGGAAGAATTAAATCAGATTAGCATGTTTATATTTCTATCAGAAAACGATATCCCATTAAAACACAGCTGACTGGAAAATATATGTATCTTAAAACAT
>NW_007726340.1:0-1790 GCF_000696425.1 Galeopterus variegatus | reverse complement strand
GCACTCTCCCGAGTGAGCCACGGGCCGGCCCCCCACTGTAAGTTTATACATGGACAAGAACTACTCTCTCTTAATCAAGTTGGCAACTTTTCAATGTTTTCCATTAATTTGGTAAGGTTTCACTTAAAATTCATTAATTTGATAACTATTTCTTGAAGGCCTTCGGTGTGCCACCACGGTGGTGCAGGGAATGCAGAACACTGACAGGAGCCCTGCCTCCATGGGGGGCGGGGAGGTGACACCAAAGCAAGTGCACTAAATGCACGAGCCAAGTGCTGGGGGTGGCAGGGCAGAGAGGAAGGGGCTCCCTTTAGGTAGCTGGAACAGGAGGCCTATGTAAGGAGAGGATGTCTAGACTGAAAAGGAGCCGATCATGAGGAGAGAGCCCATTTTCCAAGAGTACACATACAGTAGTTTGCTAAACAAATATAACTGTTAAACAAATAGCCTGGTAGTCCCAAATCACAGCGATCCTCCTTTGTCTCTGGCAGAGCTAGTATGAAGAAACTGTCAAAAATCTTTAACCAGGAAATTCCTCGTGGGGCTTTCAAAGCAGCCATTCTTTTAACCCCAGCACGACATTGTTAGAAATATACAGCCACACCTGCTCAGCAGCACCACCTGCAGAGGCTATGCCATGCATGCCACATGCTCCTGCCCAGGTGCTGAGAGCACAGTGGAAATGGTGTGGGTACTGGCCCCAGGGCTGCTCTGCACCCAAGTACGGCCAGCATAACCCAACAGCCTCTGCATGGCCACCACGTGCTGGCGCCAGGTGGAAACCCACAGAAAAACAGGCACAAGAGCCATGGCCCTTGGTCCCAGAATCCCAGAGAGAAAAATGTCTTTTAAATATTAACTACTCAAAGTTAAAAAGGATTCAAAGGTGGCCAGCAACGCCTTTGAATGGGTATTTCTTAACCACCAAATAACTAACGTCCATTTGGAAGCTCCCCTCTCAGAGGGTCAGGTCTACAACCTTTCTGTGAAAGGCATTCGGGTCAACTCTCCTCCTCAGGGGAACCACAAGGTCTCCACTTTCACCCCTAGACTTGCTGACTGCGCTTCAGCATGACAACTTTGCTGCCCTTTTGCCCCTACAGCTAACCTTCTTCTGATCCAAGATCCAAGCTCTGAGCCATAGTTACTTCCTCACCGCTGGTGACAGCTGTCAGTGTGGGGTCCTTGGCCCTGCAGTCAGCCGTCCCATCCCTGCACTCTTACCCAGCCACCTGGAGTTTTCTACCTTGTATCCTATCACCATTTATGATCAAGTAATCCCCCAAATACAAGTACTTAATCCATACCTTTAGCACATCAATTCTTTCCATGAGTCCTAAATAAGCCTTTTTTTCTTAACCACAAAAAAGTTTAGCTAACAATAACCATTTTTAGCTAATAATATATTTAGGGAAGACATACTTAGCATATTTTCTTGAGTTCTGGAGGCTGGCAAACATACCTTGAATTTCCTCCCTTGTTGAACAGCCATCACCACCGTCCATCTTCAGAACTCTTTCATCACCCCAAACCGGAACTTGTGCTTATTAGACTGTAACTCTACCCTCCCCCTCCCCCCAGCCCCTGAAAATCACCATTCTACTTTGTCTCTATGACTTTGACTACTCCCAAGTACCTCACATAAGTGGAATCACACAGTATTTGTCCTTTTGTGTCTGTCCTATTTCACTTAGCAGAGTGCTTTCAAGGTTCATTCATATTGGAGCATGTGTCAGAATTTAATTCCTTTTCAAGGCTGAATAATCTTCCACTGTATGTCTGTGCATACA
>NW_007726339.1:898035-901305 GCF_000696425.1 Galeopterus variegatus | reverse complement strand
CCAATTCCCACTCCCCCCTCCAGGGTCTGCGTTGAATATCCCGCGGGTCGGGACAATGGCCATTCTTACTTTATTTACACAGCATCAATTGTTTTCTCTCATATTATTTTGAAGCAAACCTAATCGATTTCATAATTTTATTCATAAATATTTTATACATTATTCTTAATTACTGAAATTGTTTACATTGTATCAATAAAGCACATAAGATTTATTCAACCATCTATTATTGAATACTTGAATTTTTCCAATAGCGTAATAATTTGAAAAATTATTGTGTGAAAATATACTTGCATTATGTTTATAGTTATAACCAATATAATTGCTGCATTTGTAACCAATTTCTTAATAATGTCTTTGGAATAAATCCCTAGGAATGGGCCACAGGTCTTGCATTTTCTCAGGGGCGTATTTTCTTTTATTTATGTGGCTCTATACAGCTATACCATTGTCTAAAATAATTAACGGTGTATAAGTCTATTTACTAGAATATTTTATATCTTGCAAAATTTAGAAGCACTCCTTCTTATATATCCATTCTTCTGTTATGAGTAATTAACATTTTTTAATTATAAAATGTATAAAGCATAAAGAGTTGTACTGAGAATAATATAGTGAACCCCAATGTATCCATCATCCAGGTTTGCCTCTTCCTAAGATGTTTAAAGCCCCATGTTCCCTTACGTTGTTTTCATTCTTCTCTCTTCTAGAGGTAACTTGATCCCTGAAATTTGTAGCATCCAATGCATGTTTTGTTTTGTTTTTTTGTCTTTTTCCGTGTCCGGCAACGGATCACAACCCTCAGTGTTGTCCCCGTACCCGGACCGGGGACCGGCAACGGGATTGCAACCCTCGGTGCTGCTCCCGCGCCTCGCTCAGCCAGTGAGCGGGAACCGGTCTGTATGTGGGATCCGAACCCTCGGGCGGGAGCGCCGCCGCGCTTCCCAAGCGGCGCACTTATCCAGTGCGCCACCGGGCCGGTCCCCCAATGCATGTTTTGATATTTTTCTTATATTACTGTATGTATATATCAAAAAAGAATATATAGCATTTTTGTTTTTCAAAACAGCATATGACGGTTACTGCACTGTGTGCATCATTCTGCAACTAAATTTTGTTGTCTTCAACTCCTTTTCTCCCCTCAAAACCTTAACTAATACAAAAGCAAATTCTGTTGGTACTACTTCTAAAATATATTCAGAATTTAAATAGTTATTTATATAAAGGTCGTATTGAGTTACATTCCCACTGGCAGTGTGGATGCCTATTTCTTGTTCACTTAGCCATATTGTGTATTATCAGATTTTTAAAATTTTTGTCATTTTAACAAGTGAAAAGTAAGTATCTCTTATTCTTTTAAATTCTGTTTCCTTAATTCTTAGGAAGCTTGCATATTTCCATATATTTATTAATTATTTGCATTGTTTATTTATATTCTTTATTTTTTAATTAATTGGGACAGGTCAATATTCTCTTTCTAACTCTTAAAGATCTTAGTATACAAATCTACCAACGTATACATTGCAAATACTTAATAGATTTGTTATTTGCCTTCCAATTTGTTTCATTAAAATTTTTTAATTTGATAGGCTTTTATTTTTATGCAGTCAAATCTTTCAGTCCCTTTCTCTACAATTTCTACCTTAGAGGTCATACATATAAAGTCCATTGCCTTCCCAATATTGAATAAATATTTACTTATATTTACCTCTACGTTTGGTTCAATGATCCTCACACTTTAATGACATTGGAATCATTTGTGGGCCTTTAAAAAAACTACAGCTGGCCAGGAAACACCCAAACCAACTTAATCATTATGTCTTAAGATGAGGCCTAGGCTTTTGATAAAGTTGCTCTGTGACTTAAAAAATTAGTCTCTAAAAGAACTGTAAAAATACCTAATAAAAGCCAACATTTATGGGCATTTTCAGTAACATGTTAAACCCTTTTGGTGTAGAAAATAGACACAATTAACCTTCAATAATGTGCAAAAGTGGACAGTCTTTGCCCTCACGGAATTTACCACTGAGGAGATGAGATGGTTCTAATCAAATAACCACACACACAAAATAAAACCTTAGAAGTGTGATAAGGAAACTTGAAATGAGAGATCCACGGTGCCTAGAGAGCTAAAAAGAAGGACTCTGGTCTTTTATGAAGGGGACTCAGGGAATGTCTTTCTGGGGAATGATGTTTTGAGATGGGGTTTGCAAGGTGTATGAGGGGTCTTCAAAGAGTTCATGGAAATATTTGTGTTATCTTTTAATTTCACTTTTTCCATGAACTTTTGAAGTACCTTTTTATAGGCAAATTGAAGAGATAAGAGCCTTCCATGCAGAAGATCGCATGACTAAATTACCTGTGATAACTGAAACAGCTCTCACTAGAGACTGGAAAGAGTCCAGTGTAACTGCAATGCTGAGAGCTTGGAGGAGGAAGACTTGGATCTAAGGCTGGAGAGATATGTAGAGGAAAAACCATGTATGATCTCTTTGGGAGAACAGGTGTTTATCCTTTTTTGAAAGAGCAATGGGAATCTGTTGAATGTTTTAACTTCGGGGTGGGCGTTGGCATGTTCATATTTCCATTTTGAACAAGTCACTGTAGCAAACTATATGCCCAGCCCGTATTCCATAGACCTTTCAGTGTGCTCCAGGTGGCTTCTAATCTATAAACATGCACATAACAATTTTCCTGTAGAGCACTTCAAAAGTCTTCAAGTTACAACATGCCTCTGGCTCACTTTTACCCAATTACCTTTTGTTAATTTACTGTGAGTTATTGCTCCCAGGCTGCAGCAAAGTTCATTATGATCTTCATATTATCAAAAGGCTGCAACAAATACCTCTTTCCTACTAATTTCCCCCCCTATTTTCTTGATGATTTTCTTGATGGACCTTCAATGTACCATGAAACTTGACTTTTAGCATCTTGGGATCTCTTCTTTTATTTCTTACCTATAGGTGCGGTACTATAATTCACATAAATTTTTTTAAAATTATGATAAGAACATGTAACATGAAATTTACCCTCCTGGGCCGGCCCGGTGGCGTACTGCTACAGTGCACCGCTTGGGAGCGCGGCGGCGCTCCCGCCGAGGGTTCAGATCCCACATACAGACCAGTTCCCGTTCACTGGCTGAGCGAGGTGTGGGCGCAACACCAAGGGTTGCGATCCCGTTGCCGGTCCCGGTCAGGTACGGGCGCGACACTGAGGGTTGCGATCCATTGCCGGACATGAAAAAAGACAAAAAGGAAAAAAAAAAAAGAA